>NW_018240637.1:65930-84760 GCF_001263595.1 Phalaenopsis equestris | reverse complement strand
GTATATATATATATAAGGCTATTACAATGGTGGCGGCTGGCTTCACTGGTGTTCTGCTAGGGTTTCAGCATAATGGTTCTTCTAGTTATTGCTAATGCTCTAGTCTCAGTTGATATCTCAAGCTTTACAGGATTTTTCTCCTTACATCTCTAGATTCTTCAAGTCCTACTTTTCTTTAGCTCTTTCTCTCTTCCCGGGCATCTGTTATTCAAATTATTATTGTTCCATTGCTTAGCTCCACTGTTGCTATTTGGTTTTTATTTTCTGAATCTTGGGGTTTGTATTTACTGGTTCCTTTATTTACTCTACTGTCCAATCAGCTTCTCTTTTCCTTTGACTTGATTGTTGCACCTGTAATTTCGGCTCTCTGGCAAATCCTGTGCTGTGGTCGGTTTTCAGTAATGACTGATCCAAATGCTATTGACCTTGCTACTAATATTCAGTGAGCTAAGGCCACATTTACTGACATTGTTGGGAAAGGCTTTGAAAATGTCCAAAACCCTGATGACCTAGTCTTCCCACAAGAGTACGATGAGGGAAATGACCCTCTTTTCAAACCTATTTGCAAGAAAAATTGGAAGATGGCTATCTTTTACACTGATGAGGACATCAATGGCCTTACTGAGAGCTATAAGTTCTTATTAATTGAAAATTTTCAACTAGGTCATCCTAAAATGGAATTTGTGAGAAGATTCTCTGATGGACTAAAATGCAAAGGAGCTTGGAAATTGGGGCTTCTTGATGGTAGGCACATACTCATCAACCTAACAAGGGAAGAAGATTATCTCAGAATATTATAAAAACAATCCATACTAATTGAAGGTATCTCAATGAAGTTATTAAAGTGGACACCTGATTAAAGAATTGCCAATTGTCCCCATTTGGTTTAAGTTACCAAGGCTTAAACTCCACTTCCTCAATCATAAAGTACTTTTCAACATTGGCAAAGCTTTGGGCAGACCATTGAAGTTGGATGCTCCCACCTTTTATTTATCAAGGCCATCCGTTGCTAGAATCTTGATTGAAAGAGACATTACCTTACCAGTTGTGAAGGAAATTTTGTTGGGTACTGAGCATAATGGATACTAGCAGAAAATCATAGCTAAACAAAGACCATATTACTGCCACCACTGAAAAATGTTTGGCCACCTTGATGAGAAATGCTTTAGGCTTCATCCTAATCTTAGAAGAAGGTTAGCTTCTAGATCTAATTTTGGGGAAAAAGAGGCCCAAGGAATTAAGATTTTAGCTGATCTTAGAACTACAGCTAATGATTTTGAATTTGCTGGGGCAAGGACTCAGGAGGCTCCTTTACAGGAGTTGGCAGAGTTATCTCACAATATTGTTAAAAGTGTTGTTAATCCTAATAATTCCATGCAAACTGTACTTCCTCAGGTTCAGCAACTTCACTGTACTACTATCCCATCATCACCTCAAGTTGAACAGTTTCAATGTACTACAATTCAAACTCCCCTTGTTGAAATTATGGATACATTGATATTCCTTTGGAAGATCCTTTGCTCTTGCATGTGACAAAAGATTTAGAAGAGGGCTGACAAGTTCAGAAATCAAAAAAGAAGAAAATTCCTCAAGAAACAAAGAATCTCCTTCCTTCCTCTTCTTCTTTGGAGGAAGATCTCACCCTCCCCACTAGCAAAGTTATAACTAGGAGGAGGGGAAAGTCCACCTCAGTTGGATGATGAATTTAATTTGTTGGAATGATAGGGGATTAGCACATCCTAGATCCCATAACAAAATTCTAGCACTTAATAGAATGTATAAATCATGGATCATTGCAATCCTTGAACATAAAATATCTAAACATACCAACAAAATTGTGAGGAATTTCCCTGGATTCCAACTACTTGTTAACACTAACAGTAAAACTTGGTTGTTCTGCAGGAAGGAAATTCAGTATACTGTCATCAAGAATGGGGACCAATTTATACATTTGAAGATTAATTTAAATAGTTATAATGGCTTTGCAACTTTTATATATGTTGGCTGCTCTTCCACTGCTAAACAGGTGCTCTGGGAACAGTTGCAAGACTTCAGCAAATCTATGAGGAATTTCTAGTTTGTTGGGGGTGATTTTAACTATCTCTCTTCACCTAATGAGAAGAAGGGTGGGAGATCTCCCGATATCAATCTTATGAATTTCTTCAATGATAACATCCAGTCTGCTGGGCTATATGATTTGGACTTTACTGGTCCTAAGTAAACATGGAGAAGGGGGAGGATATAGCAGAGGCTAGATAGAAGTTTGGTGAATGACATTTGGTTTCGAGATTTTCTCCATACATCTGTTCAACACCTTGCTATGAGTGGGTCTGACCATAGACCTTTACTTGTCAATATATTTGATAACACTATTAAAAGTAAAAACTTCATCCAACTTCAGATATCTTAAAATGTGGTCCATGCATAGTGATTTTTTAAATCAAGTTTCCCTAGCTTGGGCTGATGTACACCATCACAACTTTGGTATCAAACTCTTGCTATTACATATAAAAGTTAGTAAGCAGCTCTCTAAGTGGAACTGGGAAGTGGTAGGAAACATTGATAGCAAGGTTCTGTAACTGAAAAGAGGGTGTTGAATATGGAACATCTCCTGGTCAATGGTTATGGGACTCAAAACAGATCTAAATTCTGTTAATAAACAACTTCTAGAAGCCATCTCTATGCAAGAGGATTTCAGGCTAATAGGATTAAATTCTGTGATGTTGATAGAAATTCTAAATATTATCATGCTTGCATCAACTATAGGAGGAAATGCAATACTATTCACAAAATCACTACCCAGGATGGACAATTTATTTTAACTATTGATGGTATAGCTTTGAATGTTGTTCAATAATTTCCAAAAGTTTTCAAGCAACCTCCTGTCCTCAAGCCTTCCATTCAATGCACTCTTTTTGATAAGGAAAGGGAGTTCACTCAAAGCCTTTCACTCACTGATATACCTGATGAGAAGGAAATCTAGGATGCACTTAATTCTATTGATAGTTCTAAGGTTGCTGGACCAGATGGGTTCACAGCTAACTTCTATAAAAAAAACTTGGTTGATTATAAAGGGAGATGTTATTGCAACAGTCCAAAGCTTTAATTGTGGTGCTGATCTCCCCAAATATTTCTCCTGCTCTACTATTACTTTGGTTCACAAAGGAAAAGCTTCTCATAAATGGGAAAATTTTAGACCTATCAGCCTTACTTCAGTTACTTCAAAGATTATCAGCGAGGTTTTGGTTCATAGATTACAACCTCACTTGAATCAACTTATTTGCAGGAATCAAACAGCTTTTATTAAGGGTAGAAGCATAGTGGATAATGTTCTTCTGGCACAAGAGTTGGTATTGGATCTTGACAGAATCACTAGATGAGGGAATATAATCTTCAAATTGGACATCAGAAAAGCCTAAGACACAATCAATTGGAACTTTATTCAACAAGTTCTCATTGCCAGAGGTTTTCCCCTTTCTTTAGTTTCTCTAATCAGTAGATGGCTGACAAATAATTTTCATTCAATCTTTATTAATGGAAATTCACATGGCTTATTTAGTGCATCCAAAGGTTTTAAACAAGGTGATGCACTCTCTCCAACCATCTTTATTATTGGTTTTTCACTAATTATCCAGAGTTTTGAATGAGATGGAAATCAGGAAACCCCACTCCCTTTATAGTCATAGATCTTCCATTTTAATCAATCATTTGGCTTTTGCTGATGATATTATTATCTATTCCACAGCTTCCAAACCTGCTGTTAGATCCTTTATGCAGTGCTTGGAGAATTTTCAGGATATTTATGGAATGAAATTGAATGTCCAGAAGTGCATTTCTATTTTCAACAAACAATGCAAGAGTGAATTTAGGAACTGGGTCTCTGACCTAACTAGCTTTACCATCAGCTGCCTTCCTGTGAAATATTTGGGGTTGTTTCTTATCAAAGGGAGAACTAAAAAATTTTAGTTTGATCATATCTTTGAAAAGATTCAAAGAAAACTTCAAGCTTGGGAGAATACTTATTTATCCAATGTGGGTAGGATTAATCTTCTGAAGAGTGTATTATCTGCCATTCCTTCTTATCTATTACAAATGAATGTTTTGAAAAAGGCTGCTCAAAGACTTTTGGAAGGAAAGTTCAATAGATTCCTGTGGGCTAGCCAAAGGAGACAAAATTACTGGACCACTTGGGTTAAGATTTGTAAACCTTTATGGGAAGGAGGATTAGGCTTTAAGTCCTTCCCTTAAATAATGCACACTAACCTTTGTAAGCTTTGGATTAAATTCAGATCCAAGAACTCTCTTTGGGCTGAATTCCTAAGGGGTAAATACTCTAAACAGTAGCATCCTAGTCATATATCTAATGGCCTGGGGGACTCTCCTATTTGGAAAAAGATGCTACAGGTTAGGGAGGAAGCTGAACAAATGTTTGTTTTGGAGATTGGTGAAGGATTGGTAAATCTTTGGTGGGATAACTGGTCTTTGGAAGGCAGCCTGGTTCAAGACCTCAATGGCCCAGCCTACCCCATGTTAGTTAAGGATATATGGGAGAATGGTAATTGGAATCTGAACCCTATCCTTCCATTCTACAACCCCTCTCAGCTTTCTAATATATAGAAAATCTCTATTGTCCAAGGAAAAAAGGATAGAATTGTGATTAAAAAGAACTTTTCTCAACCTACCGCTCTCCAACAGGTGGTGGATTGGGGACATATGATTTAGAATAGGTTTCTTACTCCTTCCATGTCTTTCTTCATTTAAAGACTCTTCTCTAAACTGATTCCCACTGATGATATATTAAAATTGAAGGGTCTTAGAGGTCCCTCCAGATGTATTTTTTGTCTGTCTGAGGAGGAGACCCTTGCTCACCTTTTCTTTGCCTGTCCTTGGGTACAGCAAGTTTGGAATTTTGTTCTAGAAAAGCTTAATGTTCCTACCATGAATCTTTCATGGGATATTTTTTATAATTGCTGGTTTGATTGGAAGGGTGCTAAACTACAAGATATCCCTATTATTGTGGCTTGGTTTGTTTGGATGGCTAGAAATCAATTTAAGTATGATGCTACTCCCTTAGATGCCATGAAAGTGGGTATGAATTGCATAGCTTATCTTCAGAAACTGATTAAATTTAAAAAGTTTAGTGTTGTATTTGAGCTGGCCTCCTCTTCCAAACCTTCTATTACTAAAGTTCTTAAAATATGCTAGTCTCTCCCCCAGAATGACTGGATAAAGGTCAACACTAATGTTAGTTACACTCCTCAACATGCAGGTATTGGTGGTGTCTTCAGGAATCACAAGGGGAAGTGCATTTTATATTTCCAGTCTCCTGCTGTGGCTGTGGATCCTCTTGAGACTGAATGTCTAGCTGTTTCTTGGGCTCTCTATTTTGCTAAAGCCTGCAGTTTTAATCAACTATGGGTTGAATCTAATTCCTTACTTCTTATCAACATCATCAAGGGTTCTTGTGATACCCCCTGGAACTTAATTTACTAGATTTCTGAGATTCAACTTCTGTTGAAGAACTGCTCCACAATTTTCACTCATATATATAGAGAAGGTAACAGACCATCCAATTGGTTGGCTAGAAGGGGTGTCCACACAAAAGTCTCATTGGTTAGCAAGATGATTCCTACTCCACTAGCCTTCTTACTGTCCAATGACCTTCTTTCTCTCCCTTACATTAGATAGTCTTCCCCTTTGTTATTGTCTTTCCTTCTTATATATATATATATTAAAAATTTCCCTCCAAAGCGGGCGACTGTATTTTAATTCAAGCAACCGACAGCTTCCACAAGATGAACCCCCTAAAAATAGTGTCGATAGTGGGCTCCTCTCTCATTGATAAAAGAGGTTCCTCCCACTTGAAGAAAGGTGTTTGTACCCATCGCGGTGGTGAAATTTTCTAAATCTTACATTTTCTTCCTTAGTAAGCCTTAGGTTAGTCTAGGTTTTACATTGTGGGCTCCCCCTTTGTGAGTCCTAGGACTAAATCCCAATGGGTCGGAAAACTCATTTTCCACAGCTTTGGTGATCCCAACCTCCTTTGGAGCGGTTGAAGGGTTTAATCTCGAAGGACGGTGAAAACTTACTAACTAGCACATCCAACAAGATTGTAGGAGTTCATAGGATGAAAAAATCTTTGTAGGTAGTCCTCCCTGCAAATGGTGAAAGAGTGCGTATGAGAAATTTGAGGGTGAGGCCCTCCAAATTTGCACAACAAAGTCGAAGGCGGCTATGTGACGTGTCAGGTAGTATGCTAAATTTTTCTTCATATTTAATACTTATTTTTGAAGAAACTGCTCTTTAAAGGAAAGTAATTATAAGTTTTTATTGCAGGTATCAAATGTAGGAGATTTAGATCAAATTGAAGCCAAAATGGAGCAAAAAGGAGGCAAATGGAGCAAATAGTGAACTGGAGCCTAGGTGTCAGCTTCTAGTGCTTATGAACCATTCCATGGTACAATGGCGCTATATATGGGTGCTTAGGAGATAGAGTACATCCAAACACCCAAGCAAGTGGTGTCATGGTGCCACAGACTAGTGCCTAGATGTAAGACACATTTTTAAAAAATAGAGAAGGCGGCTCCTATATGCTAGTGATTTCCCACGCATTCCTGAGAAGGAGGTGCCTAGGCACCAAAACTGTCATAGATAGTTTTTGCAACAGCCATGCATGAGAATGGGGATCAATTCTAGGGGTGAATATAGTAGGAGTACGAGAAGAACATTTTTTAAGAAGTCCATAAAAAAATAAAGGAGTACATAAAAAGGGAGGATAGATCTAGGTTTTTCAATTTTCTACATTACCTTTAAGATATAAATGTGAAATTGTAAGGGATTACTGTTATTAGTGAAAGGATGACTTGGAGATAACTTGGGGAGGAGTTTTCTCTTCTGTTCTCACGGATAAAGATAAGTCTTTTATTTCATATTGTCTTGTATTAGTGTAAAATAATCTTGTTTGACTTTTCTTTATTATGATGATGAATTATTGTGGTTCCTTCATGCTTAGTTAGTGATTCCTTTACTCCTTCCTCTTGTGATGAAATAGTAATTCTTGTAGGTATGTGGTTACATTTAGAGTGAATTTTTATTCATGATTGCGATAGTTTTTCACTTAATGCTTCATCTACATATCATTATGGTCATTTGGTGTGTTAAAATCTATTGTGATTCCAATAAAATAAGGGAGGGCAATGGTGCTAAAAATTAGTAAAACCTCATTGATCTACATGGTGAAAGAAAATTAATCTGTAGATCAGTGCAAATAAATTGGGAGATAAGTTTAATGGGGGTAACATGGATGTTTCTAGAAGGATAGGCAAAAACACTTTACCTAGTTAAACCTAATTTCCTTATGCATTAAGAAAAGTGTAAGGAAAATGTATGCTCTTATTTTTAAAAAATTCAAATATAATTTCTATGTGTTCCATTCCTATAAAAATTACTAATTTCATTGCAAGGTATTTGTCATAGATTGAATTCTCTTAATTTATTTAACTTTAGAAAAATTACCTTTTTAGTAAATTTATATGATTCGTAGTAATTTAGCAGAATTCACTAGCACAACCTAAATCAAACTTATTTCCAAGAAAAGATTCTTTTTATTCAATTATAACTTTTCTAAAGTCTTTAAAATTTAACAGTATTCTCTGTTGGATCAATACTCTAGACTAAAGAAATTATAAAGATACGTGCAGTTGCGTAAAATACCTAGTGTTTAGTGTTAAACCGTAGAAAAACTCTAGTTATAAAATCTATAAAATATATTTTAGAATTGTTATATTTCATCCCTAAATCATTTGGTATGTCGACGGTCGATCAGGTTTTTGGTGTTGTTGCCGGGGAAGTGCAATGGATAATTTGACTTAGAAAAATTTTAATTGAACTAATTAAACTTAGATTTGGAAAATCATATTGTAGCTTCTTTGTTTAAGTTTTTGTTTTTGTTTCAAAAGTTTTCACAAAAATGATATATATATATATATATATATAATATATATATATATGGTATACATCATGGTGGCAACGCAAGGGGCTCTGTTAGGGTTTCTCCAATGGTGGCTTCTCTCTGCTGGCTGCTAGGGCTAGAGGTGGAAGATTGGTTCAAGCTTCTAGTTAGAATACTTCTTCCAATCCCCTTCCTAGTCTCATTTATTTGATTTATTTCTTCCCAGGTTTTGTGTTTTTTGAATTCTTGCAATTACTGTTCCAGTAAGTTTTTATTGTCGAGCAGGGTTTTCCTTGTCTATCTATTTTGTTTCTTCCCCAATCACTGCTGAGTTGATTTCAACTAATCCAATTTTTTTGGTAAAAAAAGCCTATGTGGTTGTCATGGGTCTGCAACCTAATGGCCCCTCACTAAAGGCACCAATAGCTCTCAATGCATTAGGATATCTAGCTAAAATGAAAGAAACAGTGGTAGAAGGTGTGTGTCCAGTAGCTTAAAACTTATGGCTATTTCTAGCCATCCAAATGAACTACAAAGCTAAGAGAATAAAATAAAGAAATTTCTTGTGAAAATAACCAACTTCCTACCATGTATGAAGAATACTTTCCAAGCTCAAAGAAATAGGCCTAGTAATACCAAAAAAACTCCCAACCATCTCCCACACAAATCTAGCAAAGAGGCATGCAATAATAGATGATGAGGGGACTCAGCCTCCTTACAAATATAATAAAAGGAGGACATCGTCAACCCTTTCAACTTTAGAATATCATCCAGAAACAGTAATTTTTTTTAAATCTCCAAAGATAGAAAGCAATAGAAGGAGAAATATATTGGTGCCATATATAAGAGCTCTATTTCCAGTTGTGAAATCTGTAAGTGTGGGAATAGATCATTTTAGTGATAGATGTGCTTGTTTGAAAATTCCACATTAGAACATCTCTTGTATGAGTAGAAAGAGGGATTTTAGCAATAGAGTTAGCTTCTTCCCAAACCAAGGAAAGAAGCATAGACAGATTCCAACTTCTATTGAGCCAAAGATCAGAAACAAGTAGATGTGTGTCATTAAATGTATAAGGTGAGTTCGTAAGATTTGAAGTGCGCCAATGATCATGATAAAACGAAATGTTACCATCTCCCACATCTTAAAATATGAAATGAGAAGCCACAGTTCTAGTAAGAGTAATTGCCTTTCCAGATTTTGGAATCCCCAATCTTCCAAGTGACAATAGAGGGATGTATAGAGGAGCAAAATTTATGCTTGCACATATTTATATCAATGACTTGTTGCAAACTTTTAAGTCCAAGACCCCCAGAAACAAGTGGTTTGCTGATTTATTTCCAATTAGCCCAGATTTTACTAGAATGGTACCAAGGAACTTAGTAAAGAGTAATTCAAGTTGTTTTTGGGTGCACTTTTTAGTTTGAGAACTTGCATAGCATAGAGAGGTAGACTAAAAAGCACACTTTTCAACAAAGCAAACCTACCACCATTAGATGAGAATTTGTTTCTCCAATCATTAATCCTGTTTTAAATTTTTCAACAATCTCATTCATTTGAACTTGCTTCTTCCTCCCTCTAAGGATATTCACACCAAGGTATTTAAGGGGTAGTTTGGAAATCTTACAACCCGTAAAGGTGGATCCCCAATTTTCAATAGTTTGATGTACAGTTTTCCCAAAATATAAGGAACATTTAGCTAGATTAAAAACTAAACCCGAAGATTTCTGAAAGTCCTTCAAAAGAAGTATAGTGGCCTTAATAGCAGACTTATTGGCATTAGAGACAAGAATAATATCGTCAGCATAAACAAGATGACTAGCCAAATTTTTTGACTTATGAGAATATTGTAAATGAGGATAAAGTTTATGTAAATTATTAACAAGCCTTGAAAGATAATCAAAAGCAATAATAAAGATGGTGGGGGAGAGAGGATCTCCTCACTTAATGCCTCTGTAAGCCGAGAAGAAACCATGGGCTTTACCATTTAGGGTTTAGGGAACACTATTACAAGAACACTATAGTAGTTTTTAGTCAGCCATCATTTAATAAGCAAACAAAAATACTAAAAAAAATCTTTAGTTGCAAAATATTAAGAATGAAATCCGAGCTAATGGTATCAAAAACCTTTTTTTATATCAAGCTTAAAGACCATGTTACCCCCTCTACATTTTTTTGTCCAGGTGCTCAATAATTTCTTGTGCTAAAAGAATGTTATCTGTGATATCTCTGCATTTAATGAAAGAAGAATGTTATGGAGAAATAAATTTGGAGAGATGTGGTTGCATCCTATTCACAATAAGCTTACTCAAAACTTTAGAGAGAATAATAGTAAGAGAGATAGGACAAAAATTATCCCATGAATTGTGTCATTGACCTTGGGGATAAGTATAATTAGAGCAGAGCTGAAGAAATCACTAGGATTTTCCCTAAGGAAAAAATTTTGAACAATAACAATTACCTCATTTTTTATGATATCCGAGTAGTGAACATAGAAAGAAGATGAGAAACCATTAGGATTAGGGGCTGTGTTGGGACATATAGGTTTGAAAGCAGAAAGAATTTTATCCTCTTGAGATGGGTGAGTTAAAGATAGGTTGGAAATGTAACTTGCTTCATTAATAAAGACATTTGAATCCTTCAGGGTAACCTGTACAATAGATTGATAAAGCTCAGTAAAATAGAGCACAACATTTTCACTAATATCCTCCATATTAGTTAAAGTGTGACCATTGACAGTCTTAATCTACAGAATGCTATTGATGTTTCTTCTATGTTTTAAAGTTGCATGAAAGAACTTCATGTTTCTATCACTAGCAATAAATGATATATCAATAGCTTTCTGTTGAAGAAGGGATTCTTCCAAATTAATTGCATCCAATAGAGACAGGTGTGCTTGTGCAACATTTTCCACTAAAGCAGGAGTACTAATAACTTGAGCCTCTAACTGATCAACCTTGTGTTGAGCTTCAAGCACTTTATTATGCACATTGCCAAAAACTTTATGATTCCAATTTTTGCGATGAGCAGCCAATTTCTTATGTAACTTCCATAAGGTAAACCATGGTGTCCCAACACCATCAACTTTCCAGGACTATTGCACAACACTTAAGAAAGGTATTATGGTAATCCATATATTAAGGAATTTAAATCTAGAAATAAGAGGACTGAAATTAAAAGATAAAGTGAGTAAGATGGGATTATGATCAGAAGAAGCATAGCTTAAATGCTCAACACGAATGATAGGATAGAAATTTAAGAAAGTAGATTTTCCAAAAAATCTATCCAGCCTTAGAAAGAGTAAGCCTCTCCTCCAAGTATAAGATGACCTAGAATAGCAAAGGTCAAAAAGACTAGCACATGCAATAGAGTTACAAAAATAATTTATGAGAACGGAATCACATCTACCACCACCTTTCCTCTCAAAAGGCTTCATAAGCATGTTAAAATCTCCACCCACAAACCAGTTTTCCTTTATAATATCTCCCATTATCTTTTGTTTTTGCCTAAGCAAAAAGTTATCCTGCAGAAGAGAACCTACATAAGCAAAAGTACCTCAACCATGAAAGTCTTCCATTTTAAAATGAGTGAGAACAAATTGTTCCTCATCCTCCACAATAGATAAGACAACTGAGTGCTTCCAGAAAAGCCAAATTTTGTTATTCTTATTGCAGAAGGACTTATAACCTTTAAATTTTTCCAGAATCCTGTCTTTATTAACATGTACAAGGGGCTCCAAAATAATAAAAATGAAAATTTTTTACTCTGCAAAGATACTTGAGTCTATTAAGGGAGGCATGGTCTGTCATTCCCCTAATATCCCAAGTCATGATGTTAAACATTTTTTCTTAAGCCAGCCCTTCTAGAGGATCTAGAAGGGTTTCCTAATTGCTCGCCATTTAAATAATATGTGCCCTCTTGAATAATATTACTGGCATTTAAATTAGAGACTTCATTATTTCTTTTGTCTTTACTTCTAGAACGCCTTTGAACTTGCTACTCATTTTTTAACTCATTTGTTGCACGTTGTAAGGGAGCATTAATAGCAACATTTGAGGAGGATGGCTGAGAGGCTCTTTCAGAAGGCTGCTTATCTAACATGGCATCAAAATTTGAGTTAGGCTGCAAATGAGTTTCTAACGTAGTATCAATATCAGAGGTGGTATTTAAATGAGTAGGTGGAAGACAGTTTGCAATGGGCATATTATCTTCCATTTTGCACTCCTTTGGGGGAATTAGGGAAGAGTGTTCTGTTAAGACATCATTTTACTGTATGGGAGGATTTACATATCAACCTCACCATTTTGAAGATCAACATTGGGTGGTGTGACTTGGTGAGTGGCAGGTTCAAAATTTTCAGTGTGAGTAACCTTTTGGTTGGGTTGTTGATGATGTTTATCTCCTTTAAGTTGGGGAATTAATTTAAAACATTGTGAAGTGTGATGGCCAAACATTGAGCAATGAGTACAATAGGGGGAGTGACACTCAATTTCAACCTGTTGCCAATAACCTCTATGTTGAGAGCCAATCAAGATTTCATTCCAAAAAAGATGTGTAATGAGCCTTTCAACGAGAACACAATCTTTTCAGGGTCATGTAAGAGCAAAATGGTGCAATCCATTTTCAAAAATTTACCATATGCAACAACTAAGAAAACAAGATTTCATGATTAAAGAGATGTAATTTTAGACCAAGGAAATGAATCCAAACAGGTATAATCGGCAGTTTGGTCTTTGGATTGTATTCCACTAACCATTTTAGGAATTTCGTAACCCTATCATCAATTCATAAAAACCTCTTATCAAAGAGCCTAGTATAGTCCTCATCATTTTCAAGTTGGATTACTAAGTGTCGATTGTCTAAAATCCCAACTTTCCACCATCCCTTTAGCCTTAACATATTAAACTCCCTATGAATCAAATCAATCTTAGGGTGAATATACTTAAATTTCCAACCAATGCTAACCGACTCGTGGAGGCTAAAATCGAAGATTCAAAATCAGTGATAAACATGGCAAGCTTCCCATTTTTCATCCCTAAATTTTAATAAATGAATAATCTCCAACCAAATTTAAGGATTCATGGAAACCTTATGGAAAGTGGCCACCAGCAAGAGTGACAGAAGGACTGCCTCACCCATCCTAAAACGTAGCCTCAAAACTCTTACCAGAAGACATACCAAGAAGATGAAATAAACAAAAGAGAAACAAGCTAAGGGAAAGATCTCACCAACAGAGACACAAAGCAACGAGATCCCCATTATCACACGTGCAGTCACTAGAGTGAACCCTAGAGGAGGAGGCCACCATCATATATATATATATATATATATATACACACACACATATATATATATAAAGAGAAAAACTTCTATTAAAATAAAGATTCAGATACAATTCTGAGGTGTGGAATCTGTAATAGGTCGCACTCTAGCAGAAAGTGAAGAGGAGGAGGGAGAAGAGAAGAGACTTTGACTTCAGCGATGGAGAGTCCTTTTCTAAAAAGCTAATTTGCAGGGCAATGTCCTTCCATGTAAACAAAGGAAACTTTGACCTTCATCAATGCTTTGAGACTGTTGATCATCTGCATTCATTGAGAGGTTCTTCAGGAGGGTGCATCATTATCATTTAAAAGAATCAACATTGTAGTTGAATCCACCTCCACCCATAAGTGGAACCAATTGGACATACATGCCAGTTTGAGTGCCCAGTAAATAACAATCAATTCAGTTTCTAGAACTTCTTCAGCCAATATGGGAGCTGAGAACCAAAGTAAGCACTTGCCTTCTTGATTCCTGAACACTCCTCTCACCCCAGTTCCAAGATGGGAGAAGCTTCCATCAGTATTCACTTTGATAAAAGGTATGAGGGAGTTTTCCATAGTACTTGAACTATCTTGGGCAATTAGATAGATTCAGCCATGTTTATAGTACAAAGTTGAGGGAAGGACTTGTATTTGATTAATTTGATAGGGTAAGAGGGACAATTCGTGCCCACCTTACTGGCCGTGGCTTTTCCTTCCTTTAATTTGGTTAGGTTTCTTTCCATCCAGAAGAACCATGAGACAATGAAAGGGATGGCACCAGCCTTGGCAGACTTCCAGCTATTTCAACAAGATTGCAGATTGAGCTAATATAGATGTACAGTGTTCAGTATAAGTAGATTTATGAGCTCTCTCCAAACTTGTTGAGAGAAACTGCATTCAAAAATAGATGAGAAATGGTTTCCTCAATAGTTTTGCATAGATAGCATCTAGATGGGCCTCTCAAACCTTTCATCTTCGATATATCATCAGTTGGGATAAGTTTCTGAAAAATCCTCCAGTAACAGAAGGACATGAAAGGGGATAAAAATTTGTTCCATATTGCTTCTCCCCAGGGGACCTCATTCCAATTATTGAGTTTGAGGTAAATGAATTTTGTGATATTGTGATTGGAGCTATAAATCCATTTAATATTATCTTGTTTGGTTTTATCAAATTGTACAGTGGAGATGTTCAGAGTAGAAGAAACCTCAAGCAACGAATAAAGTTTATCCATGGACCATTGATTCTTCTCCCAGCAATCAAAAACCTTGAGATTTTGATTAATAATAGTGGAATTGGGTTGCAACATATATTTAGGACACTAGTGGTCCATCCAAAAATGTTTTTTTCCTTATGCAAGGTCCCATAGAAAAATATCTTCAGCTAAACTTCTCACTTTTAACATATTGGTCCATAGCTTGGAGTCACCAGTCTTTTTATTAACCAGTTTTGGATGATTTTATTTGCAATATTTCCCCGGCAAGAGCTTGGCCCATAATGAATCCTGCTATCTAAACTTTATCCAGATACTCCAACCAACCTAATGAATCCTGCTATCTAAACTTTATCCAGATACTGCAAAGGTTAACCTATTATAATTGTTTCAAGCCCTTAAACCCCAACCAACTTGCACTAATGGGTTTGACAACCTTTTGCCAACTGGATCAATGAAATTGTTGTCTATGCCCTAACAAAAGGAACCTATTGAAAAGACTTTCCATTTGCAATTATGTGCTTATCTTCATTGTGGTCATTTGTAAGATGTAGGAGGGAAAAGTAGTGAGAATGCTCTTGAGTAAAGTGATTCTACCCCCACTAGATAGAGAAGAAAAAGTCCAGTTGGACAGTTGGTAAGCAAGCTTGCCCAAAACTTCATCGAATTGAATTTGCTTTCTTCTTCCTTTGATGAGGTGGACTCCAAGAAATCTAAAAGGGATTAGTACTCTAGAGAAATTGGTGAAGTCAAGAATCTAATCGTTAATGTTGGATGAAATGTTCCTCCTGAAAATTACATTCCATTTGTCTGTATTGAAATGCACTCCAGAATGATATTGGAATAATTTAAGGCATCTAGAAAATTTCTTCACAGCATTTTTGTTAGCCCTTGAGAAAATCATAATATCATAAATATAGACCAGATGAGATATAGCAATATTTGATCTGTGATGGTACCTTGCATTGGAATTGGAGAGAAGGCAGCTAACAAGCATTCTGGAAAGATAATTCAGTGTCATATTGAAAATGGTTCGAGAGAGTGGATCCCATTATTGCAGACCCCTAGTGGCAGTAAACTAACCCCAAGCTTGATCATTAGTGATTATTAAATGAGCATTGTGTTTGAGCCATCTTGTCATGTGATCATAGAAGTCCCTAATGAAACCTCTGGCCTTCAAAATGTCTAGATAAACTCCCAGTTAATACTATCATATGCTATCTGAATGTACTATTTATAGAGAAAATTCCCTCTTTTACAGGCTTTATCCAAGTCTAGTAGAAGTTATTGAGCCAATAAAACATTATCAGCAATAGATCTTCCCTTAACAAAAGCAGTCTGTTTAGGGCTGATGAGCTTCCCAAGATGAAACTGAAGTCTAGCCACAATAATCTTGCTAATGACTTTAAAAAATACTATGATAAGGCTGATAGGTCTGAACTGGTTCCAAATTCTTTTTTCAGTATGTTTAGGAATAAGCACCAAGATTGAATCATATAAATATTAGGGTATGTGGTTTTTCTGAAAGAAACTCTGAATACCCTTGATTATGTCTTGTTTGATGATATTCCATGTTTTCTTGTAGAAGTGAGTAGTAAACCCATCAGGGTCTGCGGTCTTAGCACTATTAATAGATTGTAAGGCCTGCCAAATTTCATTCTCCTCAGGTGGGTAGGTCAGATGAAGAGTACTAGTATAGGAGTGAACAACTCTGAATAGATTATCATCTATAGGAGTTTTATCCACCAGAGGTTGGGATAGGAGTTAACAAAAAAATCTGACTACATTTTCAGCAATGGCTTCCTTATCATAGATCCAATTGCCATCAGCATCTTGAATTCCATGGATAGTATTGCACTTCCTTTTATATTTTATGTAAGCATGATAGAATTTAGTATTACTGTTGCCATCTTTGAATTTGTTGATAGCTGCTTTCTGAGTAAGAAAATATTCTTGCCAATCAATTGCAGTGAGCAGTCTTTCTTGTGGAAGAATAAAGGAGCTCTCCCCTTCCTCCTGGTTAAAAACAACAGCTTCAATAGTCTTAAACACCCATTCAAAAATTTCCACATTTAATACAAAAATTCCCAAAGGATTCTAAGCCTCAGGTTCTAAGGGCTCTGCTGGTTTTGAGGTGCAGCAGCCAGATCTTGATTAGAGGGTCTTCATGGTGGATCCCATTCTAATGTTGAGCTACAAACTCAGTGAAGGAAGGATGTTCAGACTAAAAATTTAGGTACCTGAAAGGTGGAGGAAGGGATGGTGAGGGGGGAGGTGTATCAATTGAAATCAACAATGGTCTGTGATCAGATCCAACAATGCTAAAGTGAGTAACAGAAGTGTGGAGGAATTTTTGAAGCCAACAGTCATTCACCACAAATCTATCAAATATTTCCAAAATTTTCCCTCTCCTCCAAGTGAAAGAAGAGCCAATGAAAACAAGATCAAATAGATGGGATGCCTGGATATTATCACTGAACTTGGTAAGTTTAGACAGGTTTATAGATATGCCCCCAATCTTCTCTGCTGAAGTAGCAATGCAATTAAAATCTCCACCTGCCATCCATTTATCTGACATATTTGATCCAATGGAATGGAGTATAGACCACAGTTCAACTCTAGAGGCTTTATTGCATCCAACATAACTAAAGGTCACATAACCAGAATACCCATTCATGATAAAGGCAAGATGAACCAGTTGGGAGTAGTCCAACAAAACATTCCAGGAAATCTCTTTTCTACAAAATATCCATATCTTATTTTTGTTATTAGTAGAGTGGGAAAAACATTGAATTTTTTTAATTAGCTTTTGGGGATTTTTGTGAGGCAATGGTTCTAAAATAGTGAAACACCAAAGTTTATATTTTTTAGTAAGGTGAAGAAGCCTTATGAAAGAGAGGGGGTGGGCAATCCGCCTAATGTTCCAATAAAAGAACTTAACCATAAGAAGATGGTTATGATCTGAATCTTGCCTTTCCTCTCCTAAATTTAGAAGGGGAGTAAATTCTAGAAGGACTGCTGTGAACATTAGAAGAGCCTTCCTGCAGCCTATGTAATTCAAAATTAAACTTCTTTTTCTTGTTTGTTTTTCAATTTGCCAATCGGGGTCTAAAACCAGGGTCATTTCCTTTAGGACATTAGGGGAGGAATCCAATTGTACTGTGGAGGAAGAACAAGCACCATCCACCATCATTTTTTGTTGAGTAGTGGTATTATTCTCCATAGGTTGATTAGTCTCTAACTTTGGGTTCTCAGTTGTAAGATCCAAAGTCTTCTTAACTTCAAGGGGAACAGATGTTTGAATCACAATAGGTTCTCTACTAACAGATTGTTGATGCTCCCCTTGACCTGAAGCCCCCTGAACATCATGGGCATTACCCAGGTTTTTATCAGTGACAGGAACAAAATCTCCCTGACCTAAATCTTTGGATTTATTTTTGATGGCTGGATGCAGCCTATAGCACTTGTCTTGTGTATGTCCAAACATTCTTTAGTGAGGGCATTCACTATTTTTTGCAAATGTCCATCCTCCACAGTTCCAGCCAAACTTCTTCAACCTCTGACAACATGAAATCTCTTTCAAGTAATATCCTTGCGACAGAAGGCCTGGAAAAGTTGTACGTAGGAAAATCCATTTTTAAAGGCCTGCTCAAAGCCAGCCCAATATTGAATAACACTTTGTGATTGAAAAAATGTAAGGGCAGTTCAAGTAACTTAAACCAGATGGACACAATGGGAGGCTCTTTGCTTGGATCAAAATTGGGAGTCCATTTAATATTCTTCATAGTAATTCCTTCCATGATCACTATTTTTTTATCAAATAACTTGGCATAGTCTTCTTCCAATTCTAGCTTAATCAGAATGTGCCTGCCATCAAGCAGGCCAATCTTCCAAGCTTTAAAAAAAGAGAAAGCCTCAAAGAATCTTCTCATCAACTCCATCTTGGGATGACCAAGCTTAAATTTACCAATAAGCATAAACTTACATTCAGCCTTCAAGCAGTTCAGTTCCTCCACTTGGTAGAAAATAGCAGGCTTCCCCTCTTTTACACCTAGGGGATTAATAAGATGGAAATTATCTTTACCTAAGGCAGCTTCATGGTAAGAATTGGTGGGAACAAGAATTTCAACATTGTTAGGAATTTATTGTCCTCTACCTACTACTCCAACATAGGTGGCTTTAGACCATTGGGCATTTGTCTCCACATTAATAGGGAAAGCTTCAGCCATGAGAGCAGCATAAATAATAAACACCAACATAAAAATTTCAATGGTACAATAACTTCAGCAAGGTTGTGAACACCAACAACACCCAAGAAGCTAAAGAGCTAACTCCACTTAGCAAAACCAATAAGAAATCCTTCAG
>NW_018240637.1:61159-65544 GCF_001263595.1 Phalaenopsis equestris | reverse complement strand
TATATATATATATATAGGATCAAGGAGTTGCTATTGACTCCTTACATGTTAGAATAATAAACAAATATGGAGTGCAGGTAAGAAACTAGGGAGTCTTTTATGGTTCAATACAAGAACCCAAGAACTCTACAAAAGGCCAAAAAAACATTCACCAAAAAAGGAAAAGTACAATGACTCAACAAAAGAAAAAGAGAAGGATAAAAGACAGCTACAACAAAGATGCTCATGTGTCCATATATGCAATTTTGAAGTGGGGGACCTCCTGGATGTCACCTTGCAGCAGATATTGAAGAGCTGAGGGGGGTTATAGCAACATCAGTCTCTTTAGAGAGTGATCTAAGCTAAGCCAGCCATGTTACAGGCCAATTTCCTTCCCTGTAGATGAATGTGAAATGAATTTGTAACTTACTATTAAGATCTCTGATTTTATTTATCCAATATAAGTAGTGCCAAGGAGATTCCTCCTCATGTTTTAGAAGTTGAATAACTGTAGCAGAATCCACCTCCAGCCAAAGCTTATAACAATTAGCCTTATTGGCAAGTTTAATTGCCCAATACACAGAAATAAGTTCAATCCTAGTGGCATCATAAGCCATTATTGGGGTGTAGAAGTACAGTAGACACTTACCTAAGTGATTTCTATAAATTCCTCCCACTCCAGCTTCATTTTTTGTAAAGCTTCCATCAGTACTGATCTTCACTGTGGGATGTTGTGGAGTTTCCCAGTAAACTCTATTTACTTGAATAGGGTCTGGCTTATTAGAAGAGCAAGATTTAGAGACATTAGGGAATTTTTTCCATTTGATCATCTTATGAAGGTAAGATAGACTGTTTCTAGCAGTTTTGCCAACATTTGGGATGGCATTATCAAACTTAGCCTTATTTCTTTCCATCCAAATGAACCAAGCAGTAATGAATGAAATAGTAGCATATTTTCTCTTTCGCCAAATCAGCCAACAATTGAGAAGCCTATCCCAGTTAAGATCTTTCTCATCAATAATCAATTGGTTCAGAAGCTGATTTCATACATGCTGAGCAAAGTTACTTCAAAGAATAAGTGAGTTAAAGATTCCTCCTCTTTCTCACATAGCCAGCATTTAGAAGCCTCTTTCTCACATAGCCAGCATTTAGAGGGACCCCTCAATCCCTTTAACTTGAGAATATCATCAGTAGGGATCATCTTATGGAAAATTCTCCAACAGAGAAAAGACATAGAAGGGTATAGGAATTTGTTTCAAAATGTATCTCCCCAGGGTATTTGCTCCCAACAGAAACTTTTGGAGTAGATGGCCAACAGAAACTTTTGGCTTTGGTAAGGCTTTGATGAGAAGGATAAGAAGTTGTCTGCCATAGAATTTTATCAGCTATGCTTCTATTAAACTTTATACCAGCCAATTTGGTAATAGAATGAGGTTGCAGAATATTGGATAGCTTAATTAGAGACCACTCATCACCATCCCAACAATAAACCACTTTCAAATCAATATTATAGGCACTGGTAATAGGGGATAGTCCATCTTTTGGACACCAATTATCAAACCAAAACTTAATATCACCCTTACCCAATCCCCAACTGTAAGTGTTTTCAGCAATATGTCTAATTTCATTATTTTCACCTAAATTTTAGAATCTTTAGTTTTCCTAAGAACCAGTGTGGGATGCTGATCTTTGCAATATATTCCCTACATGAATTTTGCCCACATAGAGGTTTGAGTTCTAAATTTGATCCAGAGTTTACAAAAGTTTATCTGAAGGAGTTGGTCAAGGTCCATAAAACCAATGCCCCAAGCAATTTGAGGTTTGGCAACTTTTTTCTAAGAAGCCTAGTGCATTTGCTGTCTTTGGCCATACCACAAAAAATTGTTGAAGATTCTTTCCAGTTGGGTTTGAGTTGGGTTTGTGTATTGTGTACTTTTCTTAAGAGTAGTCATTTGCAATATATAAGAAGGGAAGGTAGTAATAATGCTCTTTAACAAGGTAATTCTTTCCTCATTGGATAAGAAAGTATGTGTCCACCCATTGAGAAGACTTGAAATTCTATTCAAAACCTCTTCAAACTGGATTTGTCTGGTTCTGTCAGTGATAAGAAGCACCCCTAAGAACTTAATTGGGAGCTGAGGGATTGAAAAACTAGTGTATTCAGATGCCCATTGTTTATGAGTTGAGGAGGCATGTTTATAAAAGATCATTTGACATTTTTCTGGATTGCAGTACATCCCAGAGTGAGCTTGGAAATTTTGGAGTAGCAGCTCTGGAAAAAACCATTATATCATCATCATACATTAAGTGAGTAATGGCTATATTGGATCTATATGGCAGTAATGGCTATATTGGATCTATGATGGTATCTATTGTGGCTTTGATTTAGAAGAGCTTCATCAAGAGTTCTAGATAAGTAATCAATAGCAAGAATGAAAATGGTGGGTGATAAAGGGTCCCCTTGCCTTAAACCTTTGGCCGCAGTGAATGAACCCCTCCCTTGTCCATTTATCAAAATAGAGTGTTCATTATTATGTAACCACCTTCTAATCAATTGACAGAAATCAGTGTTGAAACCTCTGGCAGTTGAGACTTCCATTATGAAATCCTAACTTATGGTATCATAAGCTTTCCTTAAGTCGAGATTGTAAATCATGTTTCCCCCTCTACAGGTTTTACTCAACTCCTGTAATAATTCTTGAGCTAATAGAGTGTTGTGAATTATGGACCTTCCCTCCACAAAAACTATTTGATTTGGTTTAATTATGCAATCAAGATGAGATTGTATCCTATTAACATTGATTTTGCTAATAGTTTTACTAATGACAGTGGTTAGATAGATAGGCCTAAAGTGGTTCCAATTCTTCTAGATATCATATTTAGGGATCAGTACAGTGGTGGAAGCACAGAAATACTTTTAAGGTTATTTCCTTTAAAGAAGCTTGTTACTATAGCAATAACATCAGCCTTAATTACCTTCCAGGACTTTTTGTAAAACTCAGCAGTAAATCTATCAGGGCCTGCAGATTTGTTGTTGTCAATTGAATTGATTGCATTCCAAATTTCCTATTCATTGGGGATATCTGTCAAATCTATCAGCCCCTCAATAAGCCATCATGAGCTAGTTGTTGTACAGATCATAACCAGTGAAGCTGTTGCCCATAAACCTTCTGTTTCAGAGCCCCAGAACTCTCAGATGGATGTTGGGGATGTTGGTGAGGATGTTGGTGAGGTTGTTCATAAGGATTTTCAAGTGAAATCCACTTTAGTTGAAGTTTTTACAGACTGTTTTGGTGATGATTGGCAAACCCAAAAAATAAGAAAAAAGAAAAAGGGCAACCTGGAGTTAAACAATGTGAAGGGAGGAACATACTTACTCAGGGACAGAAATAAGTACTTGGAAACCAAGGAGGCCATGAGAAGTTCTAGAAGGAGGGGTAAATCCATCTTCTTTGGATGATGAACCTTTTATTTTGGAATGTTAGGGGATTGGCACATCCTAAATCCCTTAACAGACTTATTGATTTGAATAGGATGTATAAATTTTGGTTTGTTTTTGTTTTTGAGCCTATGATGTCCAAATATCCTCAAAAAATCCTTAGAAAATTCTCTGACTTTTCTCATTTTTCTAATCTGAATAATAAGATTTTGTTGCTCCATAGAAAGGAAGTAATGTGCCAAATCTTGTGGGATCATCCACAATTCCTTCATATCAAATTTAACTTTTGGGGCCAAGAAGGTCTGGCTACATTTGTTTATGCTGGAAGCTCATTAAGGGCCAAAGTGGAGCTGTCGAAGTGCATTCATACTATCTGCAATTCCTGTAATTCATTATGGCTCGTAGGTGGGGATTTCAACTCCACTTCTACCCCTTTTGAAAAATTAGGTGGCAACCCACCTGATTCCAATTCTATGAACAACTTTAATGATAATATCAGCTTGGCTGGCTTGATCTTGGTTTCGCTGGACCCAAGTTTACTTGGAGGAGAGAACCTTCATGGGAAAGATTGGATAGAATTCTTGTTAACTCTCTCTGGCTGAATGAATTCTTACATACCTCTATCCAACATCTCAGCATGACAGGTTCTGACCATAGGCCCTTACTCATCACTATTTCTGCATCTCCACTCAAGCACAAAGCTAGCTTTAGATATCTCAACATATGGTCCTCTGTTGACCTCACTTTTGGTTGAGGTCTAGAAATTTCTTTAGTAGCCTAGGTCTAGCCATAGGATTTTCCTATAGACTAGTCTTAGAAAACTAGAAAAGGTATCCTCACCATTAGAAACTCAAAACTCTTCTCTTTACTCAACTTGAAAGTTCACATATTGGTCTTAACCTCTAGCACTTAGTAGGTAAGATCATTATGAGGGAACTCAAGGAGAGTTCCTATAGGGCTACTTGGC
>NW_018240637.1:60347-60664 GCF_001263595.1 Phalaenopsis equestris | reverse complement strand
AATCAATTTGAGCTTAGCCCAAATCTAGCTCAAGTTTGACCCAAATTTGACCCTTAAAGGCTTAATTTAGGTCTAAACCCAAACCCATTAAAATCCATACAAATTAACCATCAAATTAAATTCAAAACAACTTTCATCCTTCATGAAAGTTGTGGATCATGCTGTTTTACACCAAATATAGCAATCAATTTGAGCTTAGCCAAAGCTAGCTCAAGTTTGACCCAAGTTTAGCCCTACTTGCTTAATTTAGGTCTAAAACCAAACCCATCAAAACCCATCCAAATTGACCACCAAATCAACTTCAAAATAATTTTCTT
>NW_018240637.1:57972-58512 GCF_001263595.1 Phalaenopsis equestris | reverse complement strand
CAAATCCAAACCAATTGAGCTTGGTATGGTCAAATGAACCCTACCATAACTCATCCTAGACTCTAGGGTTGAGTTTAAAGCCAGCCATCAACCCATGGTTAACCTTGATATTTATCTCATGGGTAAAAATTTTAATTTTAATCTTTGGAAGGGATAATAAAGAGGTTAAATCAAGGACACATGTCCATACCCTATGGTGCCATTTTTACTGGGCATCATAAGCTTTAACCATGATCCAAACCTTGGTTAACCACCTTAACCCAAGCTAAAAGCCCAAAGCCGTGAGCCCCTACATGACTAAAACCAAAACTCATGCCAAGAGGCCACCTCAGCCCAAATTGAGCTGAGAGCTCCTCTTCTTGACACCTAAGCAGTGGTTCTAACCTCTCAGTTGGCCAGCCAAGCATTCCCATAGACATTTTCTATAAAAATCCACCCCACGGCCATGAATAGGGTGTGGTAAAAAATTTTCACTGAGGCCTTCTAAACTCTTCAGAGAGCTTCCCTAGGAGACCCTTAGTTCATTTCAATCCATTTCCC
>NW_018240637.1:43604-54134 GCF_001263595.1 Phalaenopsis equestris | reverse complement strand
TAATTTTTCTTGACTTTTATCGAGAGTATTCATAGGTAACTTCAGTTATCTAAGATGTAATTAACTATAGGGGCTTGCCCTTATAGGAAGCTTTTCCTGAACCCAGCATAAAATAAACCCTATTTAATTCCTTATATTAAATAGGGGAACTTGTCGGCCAATACATTGGTTTCGCAGATCAAACGGATGTCATAACTTTCTCGAGTTTATTTAATCGAGCCTCACCCTCAATTCTTGTGTTCATCCTTTGAAATAGATACAGGATTTGAGGTAAAGCGCTCTTTCATCTAAACTATGAAAATTATGGGGTCAGTTTGACTTCATCTTTTTCAAAACTAAAATTTTTAAAACGTCCTTCCGAAGCGAGCAACGGGATTTCGATTCCGATGACCGAAAGCTTCTTACGGCGAACCTCACACCAAAAATAGTGCCGACATCCTCTCACAATGATTTTCTTAATCAAATTTCTTTGGGGTGGAGAGATTGTCACCACTCTAATCCTCTAATCAATCTATGGATGCTACAAAAGAGGATTGGCAAACAATTATCTAAGTGGAACTGGACTGTGGTGGGGGATGTTAATTTGAGAGTAAAGGAGGCTGAAAAGGAAGTGCATGATATGGAGACTAGGCATGAGAATAATCCAGATACTTAAATGCATTTACTATTGGCTAATGAAAAGCTGATGAATGTTATTTGTATGCATGAGGAATTCTGTACTCAAAAGGCAGAAAAAACCAGATTTTGTGAAGGGGACAGAAACACAAAGTACTTTCATGCTTATATGAACTATAAGAGGAGATGCAATACCATTCACAAGATGAAAGATCCCTCAGGGCAATGGATTCAATTTGAAGACTTAATTGCAACTAGTGATATTGAGTATTTTCAAACTCTTTTCACTCAACCTCCAGTCACCAAACTTCCAACCCAGCAAGATCTATTTGATCAAAGTTACATAAGAAACCTGAACTTGGAATCTATCACTTAGGAATTGGAAATTTGGTCAGCCCTGACCTCAATTGGCAGCTCCAAAGTTGCTGTCCCAGATGGATTCTCAGCAGATTTCTACAAGAAAGCTTGGAAGATCATCAAAAGGGATATTATTGAGGCAGTACAAAGCATTTTCAAAGGGATGGATCTGCCTAACTCCTTTAAATTCTCTACAATTGCCTTAATTCCCAAAAACAACTCCAAGCTCTTTTGGGATCAGTTTAGGCCTATTGGTCTCACTAATGTATTGTCCAAAAATATTTGCAAGGTTATTTACAATAGATTGCAGCCTCACTTACCTCATCTCAACAGTGATAATCAATTAGCTTTTGTGCAAGGAAGAAGTATAGTGGAGAATGTTCTCTTGGCTCAAGAATTAGTCCTGGATTTGGACAAACAGTGTAGAGGAGGGAATCTTATTTTTAAACTTAACATCCAAAAGGCCTATGATACCATACACTGGGATTTCAATGAGAAGGTGCTTTCAGCTAGGGGATTCTCTCAACCCTTTATTTCATTGATCCTAAGGTGGCTTACTAATAATTATCATTATATTTTCATTAATGGGAAGTCTCAAGGTTTCTTCACTACTACTAGAGGCATCAAGCAAGGTGACCCTCTATCTCCCACAATCTTCATACTTGCATTTGATTACTTATCTAAACTGTTGAATCAATTTATGGTCAAAGCCCTCACTCTTTATATAGCCACAGATCTAACATTACTGTTAACCACTTAGCTTTTGCTGATGATGTTATTATATTTGCCAAAGCTACTAAACCCAAATATATTTGCCAAAGCTACTAAACCTGCAGTCAAATTGCTTTTCCAATGCTTGGAGAACTTTCAAGATAGCTCTGGAATGAAGTTTCATATACAGAAATGTCAAGTTGTATTCAGTAAAAGGGTGAAACCTGAAATCAAGCACTGGATTTCAGATTTCAATGGCTTTTGCTCTAGCTCTCTACCTCTGAAATACTTGGGTACCTTGTTGCTAAAAGGGAGGACTAGGCAAGTCCAGTTTGATGAAATCCTTCTCAAAGTCCAAGATAAACTCAACCGCTGGTCTAATACTTTTCTTTCCAATGGGGGAAGAATTACACTCCTCAAAAGTATATTGGCGGCTCTTCCATCTTATTTATCACAAGTTTCTGTTATGAAGAAATCCATCCAAACTACTCTTGAAAGAACTTTCAATAGATTCTTTTGGGTAGGCCATAGAAAGCAAGTGCATTGGGTGAGATGGCAAAGAGTTTATGGCAGTGTTAGAGCGTGAGGTCTGGGGTTTAAAAGTTTCCAGCAGATTTCCCAAACTAACTTTTGCAAACTTTGGTTTATGTTTAGAGCACAGACTTCCATTTGGGCTAAATTTTTTTAAAGGTAAATACTGCAAAAATCTGCATCCTTCTCTTGTGACTAATAGATCGGGGGATTCAAGAAATTGGAAGAATATGCTGAAGATGAGAACAAAGGATGAACAGCTTTTCATTTGGGATATTGGGGAAGGTAGACTCAATGTTTGGCTAGATAATTGGACTGGAGAAAGCTTTATCCCTCCTCCAACTGGTTCTCAATTCAAACCCACAATACAGGTGGATGACCTTTGGTCTGGTGGTGAATGGAACCAACAAGCTCTTCAGAATATCCTTGATAATAGATACTATCTTGAAGAAACCCAGAAACCCATTGACAGATCCAAGAAGGACAAACTTATTGTGAAGAAGAAAGTCTCCCAGACTTTTTCAGCTTCCATTGCTAACTTTTACTTTCCTCAACAGGAGATGTGTTTGGAACAAGTTTCTTTCTCCTTCCATGGCCTTTTTCTCTTGGAAATTATTCTATGGCTTCATACCAACTGATGATATTTTAAAGTTAAAAGTTTTGAGAGGCCCTTCAAGATGCTGCCTGTGTAATAGTGAAGAGGAATCCCTCCCCCATTTGTTCTTTAAATGCTCTCATGTTCAGCAAGTCTGGAACATCTTGTTACCCAAACTAAAACTTAATACCATTCAGCTATCCTCGGATGACTTTTATTCAAGATGGAAAGACTGGAAGGACCAATCTCTCCCTTGAATCCCATGTATCATTGCTTGGTTTGTTTGGATGGCCAGAAATAAGCTGAAGTTTGATGAAGTCCAAATGAATGCCACTGTCATTGTCACTAATTGCTACAGCTATTTATAGAAATTGTACTATTATAGGAAGCTTCCTGAAATCCTATGCACAACCTCCCTCAATTGTTCAAGGAAATTTCAAACTATCCTTGTTCATTGGAGATGCCTTCCTAAGGGTTAGGTCAAAGTCAACACTGATGCAAGCTTCATTTCTCCTAATGTTGGTTTTGGTGGGGTTTTCAAAAATGCTAGAGGTGAATGTCTGCTATACTTTCAGTTTCCTGCCAGGGCTGAGGACCCTTTGGAAGCTGAAGCCCAAGCTATTTATTGGGCAGTGTTCTTGGCCAAAAAGTGTAGCTGGAATCAATTAATGGTGGAAACTGACTCCATGAATTTAATTAACATCCTTGAAGGGAGAATATCTACCCCTTGCTATTTGATTCATTGGATCACTAGTATACACACCTTGAGCTTGGAGATTAAGTTGTCCCTATCTCATACATATAAGGAAGGTAATAGACCTACTAATTGGCTTGCTAAGGGTGGCCTCCATACTTAGAGCCCCTCCATTGATACTTGTATCACTCCCCATTTAGAATTACTGTTGAAAGGAGATCTTGTTGATCTACCTTTCCTTAGAGTTTTGCCACTTTAGTATATATATATATATATATATATATTATGATTCTTGATTTTTTTAATAATATTTGTTATATTTTATATCTAAATATCCTTATTTACCAAATCTATTTAATTTACTGTTACCTTCCCGGACAACGGCGCCAAAAACTTGGTCCCAATAATATAGTTGTGTAAAACTTTAAAAGTTGACTCCGCTCTACAACGATGTCAAAAACTTGATGCGTTATTTTATGAATAATAAATTTAAGAAATTTGTGTTGAGATTCTATGCAAGTATGCGTATCATTATCAAGTAATATAATACTTTCTATTTCAGCCCCAAATATTGATCCCACGAGGAAGGTTTTAGTTTGAAAACATATATTAACTAGGAAATTCAAGGAAATAAAAAGAAATTACGGTCACTAATTTTGAATTGTTTGAGATATTATCAGAACTAAATTATTAACTACTAGCAAAACTAAAATTCAAAGTTTAAACAGTAACCAGTAAACTATGTTTATGTGATAAAGTTATCTAATATGAAAAAAACATCTTTCCCCGAAAAAAATGAAAAAACATCTTTTCCACTACAATGAGTTTTTGGTAAAATGAGATGAGATAAATGATTTAAATATGTATTGTGCAAAATAAAAGAAATTTTAATTCTCTACCCTGATTCAATTTTATAGAAAATCATTGGCTAATCTCAATTTTAGTCTTTAAATTCATTGCTAGGCTAGGAGGATACTGGCTCCCAGTCTAGAGCTACCACTTCTTTTCACCTAAAGGCTATCTCTCACTTCAATTTTTAGACACTAAGATGAATTGTAGATTTTAGTTGGAGATTTTACTCTGTCACCCTAAAATCTCCAATTCTACACCCATCAAAGTATATTTCCTTATTTATTTGCAGTTAATTCCATGAACAAAATATCTCTTCATGAGATTAAATGTGATTCTCATTCTTGTTGTAGAACTCATACTCCATTTACCGGATCATATGTCTCACAACATATTTTAACAATTCAATTGGCCAGATCGAAAAGTAATTTAGGAATGGAGTTGAAAAACCATCACAATTTATTTTATATTTTAAAATTGACACATTCAAATTATCTCTTCATTTCGTCATATCTCAGAGTAGGGAGAAAGATAAAGGAAACTACTCAGACTTAATGAGAAAGATACAACAAAACACAAATTTTATAAATAAAGGAAAGTTCATACAACAATAACAAATAAACAACACTTATCTGAAACTTTTCTCAAACCAAATCTGTTGTAGCCTCTCTTAGAAGAAGTAAAAAGAAGAAATCTCTCAATTATCTCCCTCTCTAAAACTCTTAGCGAAGAATTCACACTTAAACTCAGCACGAAAACTAAAAACTCTAAAGAAATAAATGACTAACGGACTCTAAGTGGCTGTGGGGAATGTGGAATTGCGTGGAAGAGAGTGGAAAGTGGTTAAAGGGGTCTTTTTTTATCAATTTCCTCTCTGAATAGAGCCTAATGTTGGTTTTCCAATAGGTGCATCCAAAAACTCTTCAAAAAGAGTCCAAATTTGTCGAATCTTCTAGAAACAGGTCTTGCACCAACATTGGCGTCGTCAACGCCTGTGGCCCTTGAATTAATTTAATTCTCTCTATTAAATGGCATCGCCAGCGATGAGTATAGTCTGGCCTCTATTCTGTAGGTCTGCGCCGTTAGCGTCCATCCTGGTGCCATCGGCACTGAGTATTTATTCAAAAACACCATTTTAACTCCAAATTCTCTCATTTTTTGCTTCCTTTTTGCTTCAAGTCCTAAAAATCAATAACCTACACTAAAACATAACAACTTGCAAGAAAATAGAAAAATTTGTTCCTTTAAAGTGTAATATCACTAAGAATGAGTATAAAATATAGGTCTAGATATGCATGTATGTTTATTGCATCAAATACCCCCAAACTTAAATGATACTTATCCTCAAGTAACTCCTTTAATACATAAAAATTTGACTCTTTAAAAAGCATTTAACTTCTAAATTTCCATATTTTAGTCCACTAATTAAATAAAAATGTTAAATAACTCTAGTTAATACTAAAGGTATAAGAATATCTAGCAGTCAAATCTAAGATTTTTGATTCTCTATTCTTTTCAAGGAAAATATCAAATTGTCATATTAAAGCCACTTAGAATATCTGTATGAAAAAGAACTTACTGAAACTTTACTAGTAAATATGCTAATACTTAAATATAAGTTTAGAAAATGTAGTCAAACGTTCTTCTTTAAGATTATTCAAGTGGAACCAATTTTTAATTAAGCATCTCCACAAGCTTCTCCGCACATCTTTTTCTTTTTATTCCTTTTCTTTTCTTTTCGTTACTTTCAGGATCATTTTCAATCCTTTTTCCTTTCTCTTCTCTTTTTTTTTATATGAGGATTACTATATCTGGATAGCCTTTAATGATTTTGAACTTCATTATCCTCTTCTTAAAGTTAAAAATTTTTCAGATTCCTTTACTTTATAAATTTATATTAGCTTTGAAGATTTTTCATAAAGTTTTATTATTTTCTTCTTAAATGAATCTATAAGATTTTTCTAACACTTCAAAAAGATAAATTCTTTTTCTTATAATAGAAAAAACATAGTCTTATTCACTTATACCAAATATCTTAATTTTTAAAATTAACCTTTATTATTGAAAATTTTTACTTAAGTTTACAATATATTTAGAAACACAAATATAGTTATCTAAAGTTACCCTCTAATACTAAAGGTCATGTTAAATTTAAAAATTTTGAAAATATAGCTAATTAAGGACAAATAAAATTAAGGACAAATAAAATTAAGCTAAGCTTCTTTCTTTAAAAATGAATTTTTCACCCCCCCCCCCACCCCCCAAACTTAAATTTTCAAAAGATTTAGCATGAAAAACTTAAAAAAAAATAAAGGGTGAAAGAAAATATTTAATACATAAAGAAAAGACTTACTTGTTGAAGGTTTTGATATTGAAACTTAACTCTAAAATATTGCATGTGCTAATACGAAAAGCTACAATACTTAAAACCTTAAATAACACATAATGCGTATAAAAATTTCCTGAGAAAGAGTTAACTATAAAAACATTCAACCAAGTACTAAAAACTAACAACACTACTAAAATAAATTCCAATGAAAAAATAATTTTACAATCCTACTGTTCACAATATAACATAACATCTAAAATAAATCAAAGTATCACACTCTAAAAACAAACAACAATAACATTAAAGTACAACCAACTATAAACTAAACAAAAGATCAAACTAAAATATCACCAGTCATCATCTTCTTCTTATTCTATATCAAATTTTTACACCTAATACGGGGTAAAGACAGGGTGAGTAGGAAACAGAACTGAGTGGTCACCCCTCATGTATCTAACAATCACATCATCATAAGCAGCATCATATTCAAACTTCCTCCTTGTCAAATCATCATTATGTGCATTTCTAGCCTCCATACTTTCCATTTTGTTTTCCATCCTAAAGATATCTCCCTGTTGGATCATCAGTTTCTCCATAAGTCCTTGGAGAGTAGAAGGAATATCCCTACTCATACTTTTAGATCTTCATCCAACGTGAGATTCATAAGCCTGAATATTTGCAGGCCCAATAGGTTTTAGAGCTCCAATCCTCTCCTCATCTATTCTAAAATCAACTCCTGCTTGTTCACATAGTGTGAAGAACAGGACAGGGTGTGCTAAACCATCAGTAGTCTCTCCCAAAGAAATAGAATGAGTGTTTCTATAAACAGTAAAGCCTACATCTATCCTTCTCATCTGCTAGATAAAGAAGTTAGAGATGGCTCTATCCTTTGTAACCTCACTATGATGATTTGTTGGTATCATTCTAGCAGATATAAAATAATGACAGGCGTTAGATACTACGTTAAACATAGAAAGAAGGAAGTTTACCTTAACATTCTTCTTTACCTTCCAAGCTCCTATTCCTTTAGTAAGAAAAGATATAACTTTATCTAAGGCCCCATTTGTAGTAGAAAAAGATATGTATTGACAGCTATACACATCTTCTAACTCATAAAATCATTAATTCTTCTCGGAGCAAATTCTATCATTTTCCCATGAAGAAAAACATACTCTTCAAAAGTTTCTTTAAAGTTGGCACAGAACTCCATCACTATACCAATAATAGCCTTGGCAGTAAAGTAACAAAAATTCTCCCACTACTGAGCATTAATTAATCTTTCGACTTCTCCACCCGAATTTTTAAATCCTCGATCTACAATTACTTTCTTAGTTACCAGCAGACTATTGAAACAAATGTTAGCCTTGTAGTTGACAAACTTTTGATCATCATAATCCATCTTTCTCTTTTCCTTGCTCATTCTCAGTGCCTTGGTAATCTAAGGAAATTTGGTAAAATCCAAATAGATTGCCAGAATTCTAAAAATCACAATGTGAAATGTTTTAAACTTTAATATTCTAAGTAAGAGTTCTTCACCTAAGGATTATCTCAAAATCTTCTCAAAAATTTTCAAAATTTTAGATCTCGACAATGTATGATAAATCCTTTTTGAAAATCAAAAAAATTGGGTTCAAAGTGTAGCTCTTACCGAGAGAAGATGAAATCCAAACTTCTTTTTCCTTAAAATGTCCTCAAATCCAAGCAATAGTAAGCCCTAGGTGCACAAACCGGAGGTTAAAGGTGACCAAAATGGTAAAAATGGTGTTTTTACTGTGCAAATCTTGAATTTTAAGGGATTTGGGTACTTTCAGGTCGAGGGCGCTGTCGACGCCCATTGTGGTGCTAGTGGCTAAAAATTCAATTTTTCAATTTTCACAATTTTCAACATTCATTCAATTAACTCCAAAGTCTAATTAATCTTTTTGAACACTAATTTTCATCTTAAAATAATATACAAACAAGTTTTTTCACAAACAACAAAAAACTAACTTTTATATATGAAAATCCAGTTCTTACAAATACACTTTTCTATTCACTCTTTTACATACATAAAACAAACTAAATTATAATTCAACGTCGAAATCAAGCCACAACACTAGAACACTGACACAAAACTATAAATATAATCAAAGTTTATAGAGTTCTAAAGCAAAGCAAAGTAAAGTAAATCCAACACAATCACATTAAAAACATAATTACTTTAAAATAGTAGAGAGTCCAACTTTTTCAATTATTCTGCTTCATCTTTGGTACTTTATCCTCCTCTAATATCTCCCATGGACTGGTAATGGACGTACAAATTGTAAAAAGGTCGGTACGGGAATTTATCAATTAAATTTTCATTGATCCATCCATTTTTTTTTAACATCTGCACCAAAGTTACTTCAATTGTTCCAGTATGATCAAAGTTCTACTTAATCCTCCAATCTAAGGTATCAAAAAGGTAGTTAAAATTTGCTATTGCCTTCATAATACTCTGAAGTTCTCTTCTAATTTTCTTCATTTTCTTCTCCAAAGCAATTGAACTTTCAACTATTTGTGGCATTAATGGTGTTGAAGCATGTGATGAATGATCCAAAAAAATATCTAATACTTCATTTCAATTCCCAATATAATTTTCATTAAAAGGAATCATGGGCTCCCAGGGTAATAATACTTTCTCCCAACTTTCATATAGCACTTGAGATTGACTGCAAAGTAAGAAAATTGTAAAATGATGCCTCAGTCCATATATAGGACCATTCATAATAATACTCATAACATATTTGAAAATAATTGATCCCACATCAATGGATTTTTCCATTTGAATGTAATGGTTTAAAATTATACTTTCTTTTGTAACTCTTTTAATCTTCATGGTAGGGAGTAATTTTGTAAAGATGAAGAAATGTCATTGTTTTGAATTTGAATTAAGTAGTGAAGCGGAGAAACTAACGTATCCCTCATCTCCGATTTCCCAATTATCATTTTCATCCATCAAAAAATGATATACATCTTGCATTATATCTCTCATTGGGATAAAATTTGTATAATGAGAGATTGACACATTTTCTATCATATATAAATCATTAATTTGAGGAGTAGATAGTACAGCCTTACCTCAAACGAAGACGACTCCTTAGGTAATTCCATGTAAGTTAGCATAGAATTTGTTTACCACTGGTACAACAACTGCAATGGTAGTGTAGAATAGAACTTCCCAACATCTCTATACAATGGTTTTATCAATTTGAGAACTTGGATTAATCAATCCATGATTGAAAAAGCCTCTCTCCTTGATAAGTATCTTTTTCCTAATGACTTTGTTGTATAATCTCTACGTGTCAAAACTAACAAACTTCCTTCTATTGAAAACTCTATACCTGTAAGTATTTCTGGAATTAGAAGCAATGGATTTCAAAATTTGGAAGTTTCTGGTCATCTAAGGTAGTTTTTAGCCTTTTAAAAGCACCTCTCGGCGGTTATTTTGAAGTGTAATCCGGCCAAAGTCCGCCAAATTTGTCCCAAACACATGGAACTACATGGGATTCTTTCGGCACTCCCGATGGCGTTGTCGACGCCATGGCTCATATAGACGGGCACCGTCGATGCCCATTCTGGAACCATTGGTGCCCTGGCACTAGAGGCCAAAATTGCGTCTCTTATTTTTTTGGTTCAATTTGATTCCAAATTTTCCTCCAATACCAACATTTGTCTTAATTTATGATATATAGAATTGTTTAAGTCATATATATATATATAGGTTGCCTCCCACAAAGAACTTGATTTAACTTCGTTAACCAGACATACTATAGTTTAATCAGGACGACTTAACATCAAAATTACATTAAATTGTGGCAGGTGGCCCTC
>NW_018240637.1:27927-43573 GCF_001263595.1 Phalaenopsis equestris | reverse complement strand
AATCGATGCCCATTAACTTTAAATATCTTTCCAGTTTTAGGATCTTTATTAACAATAGTTCCATAATGATAGACGTCAATAACTTTAAATGGTACTTTAAATGGTCCTAACCATCTCATGGTCCTAACCATCTCAATTTCAGTTTTTCTGGAAATAATCTCAATCTTGTATTATGTAGTAGAACTTCTTGTCCAGGTTCAAACTTCTTTATAATAATCTTTTGATCATGTCATATTTTCATTTTCTCTTTATAGATTTTTGTTTTATCATATGCTCCATTTCTAATCTCCTCAAGTTCATTTGCAACAATCTTTTCTCACCAACATCTTTTAGATTAAAATTAAATTCTTTAATAACCCAAAATGCTTTATGCTCCAATTCTACTAGTAAGTAGCATGTTTATCTAAAAATAAGTTTATATGGTTACATTAAAATAGGAGATTTATAAGTATTTTTGTATGCCTATAATGCAGTATCTAATCTAGCACACCAATCCAATTTATAGGAATTTACAACTTTTTTTCAAATTCATTTTATTTCACGATTTGATATCTCTGCTAGATCGCTAGTTTGAGGAAGATAAACAGTAGAGAATCTATGAACAATATCATATTTTTTTAATTAATCTCTCAATTCTCTTATCCCTAAAATGGGATCCTCCATTCGTAATAATTACTCTAGGCATTCCATATCTTGTAAAAATATTTTTATTTAAAAATTTAGAAACACTCCGAGCATCACATCTAGGTACAACAATAGCTTCAATCCATTTGGACATATAATCAATAGCAAGTAATATATATAAATTTTCAAATAAAGGTGTAAATGGTCTCCTAAAATCTAATCCCCACACATCAAAAATTTCAACTTCCAATGTGTAATTTAGAGGTATTTCATCTCTTCTAGAAATATTATCTACTTGCTAACATTGATTAAATGTTTTAATATGGTTATTAACATCTCTAAGAAGAGTAAGCCAATAAAATCGAGCTTGCAAAATTTTAAGTGCAGTTCTATTTGTTCTAAAATGTCTTCCAAATTCAGAATCATGACATCTTTTAATTATTTGTTGAGTTTCTTCTTAAGTCACACACATCCTAATATTTAGATCTTTACATTATTTATACAAACATGGGTCATCCTAAAAATAAGATTTTGAATCATAAATAAATTTCTTTAAATGTTGATTCTTAACATCTTGTTGTAAAATATCACTAACAATATAATTTACTATATCGGCATACCATGGTATATTCTTTATATAAATATTATATAATTGTTCATTAGGGAAATTTTCTAAAATTTCATTTACAAAATTAATTAATATTTATTTTTTTAGTCTAGACAAAAGATTACCTATTTGATTATCATTTCCTTTCTATCAATTACGATAAAATCAAACTCTTGCAGAAGAAGTATCAATCTAATTAACCTTGGTTTATCATCCTTCTTTTGCAACAAGTATTTAATGGCATAATGATTTGTATGCATTATACATTTGGTTCCAATAAATAAGGTCTAAATTTATCAAAGGCATAGAGAATAGTTAATAACGCTCTTTAAGTAGTAGTGTAATTAATTTGAGCATCATTTAGAGTTTTGCTAGCATAATATATTACTTTAAAACTTTGTGTGCATTTGTCCTAAAATAGCTCAAATAACATAATCATTAGCATTGCACATTATTTCAAATGGTTTCTCCTAGTCACGTGGAACTATTATAGGTGCAGTGATTAATTTTTCATAAATTTTTCTTTCAATAATTCAAATGCTTTTATGCATTCCTCATTAAAATAAAATTTTGTATCCTTTTCTAAAAGTCGGCATAATGGCTTAGCTATTTTTGAAAAAAAATTTATGTAATGCCTATAGAAACCAGCATGTCCTAGAAAGTTTCTTACCCCTCTAACCGTAGTAGGAGGTGGTAATTTCTCAATAACTTGAATTTTTATAGGATCTACTTTCATGTCATTTTCAGAAATTTTATGCCCAAGTATAATTCCTCTTGCAACTATAAATTAACATTTTTCCCAATTTAGTACTAGGTTGATTCATTCACAAAAAGGTTGATTTGTTCACATAATTCAAAACTTTTTCTCAATTATTTAAACATGATTCAAATGAAGTTCTGAATACATAGAAATCATCCATAAATACTTCTATTCCATGTTTAATCAAATTAATAAAAATTGACATCATACATCTTTGAAATGTCGCAGGTGCTTTGAATAGTTCAAAAGACATTTTACGAAAAGAAAATGTTCTATAAGGGCTTGTAAATGTTGTTTTCTCTTAATCCACATAAGCAACTTTAATTTGATGATACCTGGTTTATCCATCTAAAAAGCAATAAAATTTATTTCCAACAAATCTATCCAACATTTGGTCTAGAAAGAGTAAACAAAAATGATCTTCTGTGGTGGACAAGTTTAATTTTCTATAGTCTATAAAAATTCACCAACCAGTAACTTGTCTTAATGGAAATAATTTGTTTTTCTCATTTTCTTCAATGGTCACTCCTCCTTTCTTTGGAACATAGTGAATTGGACTTACCCAAGCACTGTCTGAAATTGGATTTATAATTACATCATGTAACCATTTTAAGATTTTTTTTCAACAACTTCTTTCATTAATGGGTTTAATCTCCACTGAGGATCGGCTTTAGGTTTGTATTATTCATCTAATAGAATTCTGTGCATACAAATTGACGGACTAATTACTTTAATATCCGCTAAATTCCATCCAAAAGCATTTTTATATCTTTTTAACATTTCTATTGATTGTTGTTCTTAAATTTTAGTTAAATCAGAAGATACAATAACAGGCAATGTAGATGAATCTCCTAAAAACACATATTTTAAATAAGCAGCTAATACTTTCAGTTCAAGTTTAGGTGGTTTAATACTTGAAGGAATAAAATTTTTTTGATCATTTTCCAACAAATCTAAAGTTTTAAATTTGTCTTGAATATAATCAAATTCTCTTCTTTTATTTCATTCTCATACTTTTATTCTTTCCTTAATTTTTCTTAAAACACTTCCTTAAATTGCTCATTACATAGATAATCAGTAAGTTCCATTCTAAAACATTCATTATATTTTTATCTTGTTGGATATTTCATATCTTTTGCAATATTAAATGTTACCTCTTGATCAATAAATCTCATTATTAATTCTCCTTTTTGCACATCTATCACATCACTCCCTATTGCAAAAAATGATCTCCCCAAAATAATAGGAATCTTTTTATCTTCCTCCATGTCTAATACTATAAAGTCTACAAGAAAAATAAATTTATCCACTTTTACTAATACAACTTCTCTAACTCATTTAGGATAAGTTATTGATCGATCGGTTAACTGAAGAGTTACAGTAGTAGAGGAAATTTCTCCTAAATCTAAATGTTTAAAAATGGATAGAGGCATAAGATTGATACTCGCTCCCAAATCACATAATGCTTTTTCAAAAAACTTTTCATCAATAGCACAAGCTATTGTAAAAATGCCAGGATCTTTTAACTTTGCATGAAGCTTTTTATGAATAATAGTGCTACACTCTTCACTAAGTGCAACGGTCTCATGATCTGCAAACTTCCTTTACTTGTTTAGTATATCTTTCATAAATTTCACATAACTTAGAATTTGTTCCAAAGCCTCAATGAAAGGAATGTTTATCGTTAACTTTTCAAAGATTTCCAAAAATTTTGTAAATTTTTTATCTCTATTCTTCTCGTTCAATCTTGGAGAAAACGGAGGTAGTGGTTTTTCTAAAGAAACTAGTACTGGTTCATTTTCATTATGGTCGCTTTAAATCTTTTCCTTCTCCTCCTTAGTTTTATTAGATCCTTATTTCTACTTGTTTCCCACTTTGTAGTTGAATAGCTTTAATTTGCTCTTTATTTTGATCTTTTGGATTAACTTTCACAGTACTCAGAAGAATTCTTGAAGGTCTATTACTAAGTGCAGTAGCAATATGTCCTTATTAATTTTCAATATTTCTAATAGCAACCCCTTGATTTTTTATTTGATTTCCCATATTCAACATTACTTCTTCCATTAAGATTTCTTTAGTTGTTTAAATTTCTTGAGGGGTTCAACAAATTGTTATAATTATTCCAACTAAAATTAGGGTGATTTTTCCATCCAGGGTTAAAATAATTAGTATAGGGATTCTTATTTTGAGTATTTATAGGATTCAAAATTTCATAAGATGATTGAGTATCAATTATCTGCCCTAGTGAATTTTCCTCTAATACTGGTGGTATTTGAGAATAGTTTACTCCAATTTGATCAATCTTTTTTGATATAGCAACAATTTGAAATGCTAAAATATACATTGCATCAGATTCATGAATACTATCTAATCTCTTAGGATTTACCCATTCAGAGGGTTTTTGAAAATTTTAAAAAGCATCAAAATTGTTGGCGATGATAAATAATAACGCTTCATCAAAAGGTTTTGATATTAATGATCCACCTGCAGCAGCATCTATAATAGATCTAAGTTATCCTACTAATCCATTGTCTACTAATCAAAGTGATCCTACTAATCAATTGTAAAAAGTTTGAATTATTAACTAATCTGGTAAAGCATGGTGTGGACATTTTTTTAGGAGATGTTTAAATCTTTCTCAGGCTTCATATACTGATTCCCCTTCAAATTGACAAAAAGATGTAATAATGTTTTTATGCTTAGCAGTTTTTTAGGGTGGAAAATATTTAGCCAAAAATATTAGCGATAGTTCTCCCCAAGTTTTGATATATCCAGGTGCTAATGAATTCAACCAAGCTTTAGCTTTATCCCTTAATGAAAATAGAAAAATTCTAAGCCTAACAACTCATTAGACACTCCATCATATTTAAAAGTAGCACCTATTTCAAGAAAACCGGCAAGATGTAAGTTAGGATCCTTAATAAGTGTTCCTCCAAACTGATTATTTTGTACCATTTAGATAATAACAGGTTTAAGATAAAATCAATTAGCAACAACATCGGGATTTTGAATAGTCAAGTGAAGTTCATGTGCTATCAGATTAGCATATTCTTTTGAAGCTCTTTGTCGATTTTCATTTATTTGATTATCTAAGATATTCGCCATTTTGTTCAAATTTTTAATTTCTTTCTGTTTTTTTCAAATTTTTCTAAAAGTACGTGCTAATTTTGATTTGTAAGGCTTCCTAATTTACTAAATCTATTTAATTTACTATTACCTTCCATGGTAACAGCGCCATAACCTTGATCCCAAAAATATAGTTGTGTAAACCTTATAAAGTTGACTCCACTTTACAACTATGCCAAAAACTTGATGCGTTATTTTATGACCAAGAAATTTAAGAATTTTATGTTGAGATTCTACGAAAGTATATGTATCGTTATCAAATAATATAATACTTTCTATTTAAGCCCCAAATATAAATCCCACAAGGAAGATTTAAATTTGAAATCATAAATTAACTAGGAAATTCAAAGAAATAAAATGAAATTATTGTCATTAATTTCAAATTGTTTGAGATACTATCAGAACTAAATTATTAACTACTAGCAAAACTAAAATGCAAAGTTTAAACAGTAACTACTAAACTATGTTTTATGTGATGAAGTTTTTTAATATGAAAAAACATATTTCCCACTACAACGAGGTTTTGGTAAAATGACATGAAATAAATGGTTTAAATATGTATTGTGTAAAATAGGAGTAGTTTTAATTTTCAACCCTGATTCAGTGTTATAAAAATTCATTCGCTAATCTCAAGTTTAGTTCCTAAATCTGTGGTTAGGCTAGAAGGATACTGTCTCTCACTCCAGAGCTCCCACATCCCTTCCTCTGAAGGCTAACACTCTCTTTAGTTCTTAAACAGTAAGACTGTATTGGGGATATTAGTCTGTCACCCTAAAATCGCCAATTCTATAACCAACAAAGTATATTTCCCTATTTATTTGCATATAATTCCATGAATTAAATGTGATTCTCTCTTATTGTAGAACTCATACTCCATTTCTCGGATCATATGTTTCACAATATATTTTAATAATTCAATTTCCTAGATCGAAAAGTAAATTAAGAAAAGAGTTGAAAAACCAACACAATTTATTTTATATTTTAAAATTGGCACATCCGAATTATCTCTTCATTTCACCATATCTCAGAGTAGAGAGAAAGATAAAGGAAACTACTCAAACTTCATGAGAAAGATCCAACAAAACACAAATTTAATATATTAAAGAAATTTCATACAACAATAATAAATAAACAACACTTATCTGAAACTCTTTCTCAAAGCAAATCCCTTCTAGCCTCTCTTATAAGATGTACGAAGAAGAAATCTCTCACTTCTCTCCCTCTCAAACACTCTTAGAGAAGAATTCACACTTAAACTCACCACAAAAACTCAAAACTCTTAAGAAATAAAGGACTAATAGACTCTAAGTGGTTGTGGGGATTATGGAATAGCGTGGAAGAGAGTGAAAAGCGGTTGAAGGTCTCTTTTCTGATCAATTTCCGCTCTAAATAGAGCTTAATGTCAATTTTCCAATAGGTGCATCCAAAAACAATTAAAAAAGCATCCAAAATCATCAAATATTCTAGAAATAGGTCTTGTACCGACATTGGCACTGTCAGCGCCCATTCTGACACCGTCAGCGCAAGTGTCCCATGAATTAATGCAATGCTCTCTGTCAAATGGTTTCATCGGCACTGCTCCTGGCACCATCGGCGCTGAGTATTTCTTCAAAAACACGCGCTGAGTATTTCTCGGCGCTGAGTATTTCTTCAAAAACACCATTTTGACTTCAAATTCCATCCTTTTTGCTTCCTTTTTGCTTTAAGTCCTATAAATCTACAACCTACAATAAAACATGAAAAATACCTTCCTTTAAAATGCAATATCACTAAAAAATGAGTATAAAATATAGGTATAAATATGCATGTATTTTTAGTGCCTCAAGGACATCCTAAATAAGAATATAAGTTTGGAGATCATTAGATTGTTGTACTAAGTGAAGAGTGCAGCGCTATAATTCAAAAAAAACTTCATCAAAAACTTAAAGAACTTAGGAGCTTTACTATTCTTGCACGATAGGAGAAATACTTTTTGGAAAAGGTTTATGAGATTTAGGAGAAATCATTAACCTTATGTCATTATTTATCTTCAAAAGGATAGGTATAGGAGAGATTTCACCAACTATTGTAACTCTTCAGTTAGTTGATCGACCGATCATTTATCGAATGGTGGTTGTAGAAGATGTTTTAGTTAGCGTGGAAAAATTAATCTTTACAGCCAACTTCATTATATTAGATATGGAGGAAGATAAAAATATTATAATTATTTTAAGGAGACCTTTCCTTGCTACTAGATGAGCTATAATAGATGTGCAGAAAGGTGAGTTAACCATGTGAAAAAATGATCAAGAAGTTACATTCAATGTCTTAAATTCCATGAAATATACATCTAAATAAAAAGAAGATAAATGTTTTTGGATGGATTAAATTGATTATTTATGTAGTAACCTTTTTTGAGAGAGTTGTGAAGTTAAATAAAACAAAAAAGAGTCAGATAATGAGAATGATATGGATTTTCAAGATGAATTGAATACATTGTTTACTAAGGACAAAAATTTTGTTCAAGAGAGTATTGAGTATTTAGATGTAACGAAAATTAATAAACCTCTCATTCCTTCTACTGAAGAGCCTCCTACACATGTAAAGTATGTTTATCTAGGGAACTCGTCTACATTACCAGTCATCATATCCTAAGATTTGACTCAATCTCAAAAATAAAAATTATTGAAATTCTAAGAAATTATAAGAAAGCTTTTGGATGGACCTTAGAAAATATTGAAAGAACCAGTCCTTAAATATGTATCAATAGGATCTTGATGGAACATAATCATAAACCAAGGGCAAATCCTCAAAGGAGATTGAAGACACAGGTATTATCTATCCTATTTCTAATAGTACTTGGGTTAGTCCTATACATTGTGTTCCTAAGAAAGGGGGAGTGATAGTAGTTGTGAATGAATGAAATGAATTAATTTCTACCAAACAAGTCACTGTGTCATCAATTTGTATTGATAATTTAAAATTGATGTTAATCAGTAGGAAAGATCACTTTCCCTTACCCTTTATAGACCAGATGTTGGATAGATTTGTTGGACACCGATATTTTGTTTGTTAGATGGATATTCAGGAAATCACCAAATTCTTATAGCTCCTGATGTTCAAAAAATGATTACATTCATGAATTTTTATGGGACTTTTACTTTAAAGAGAATATCCTTTGGGTTGTGTAATGCACTTGCTACTTATTTAAGTGTGCATGATGTTTATTTTTTTCGGCTTAATTGAGTAAGGGATAGAATTTTTTATGGATGATATCTTAGTATTTGGAACCTCATTTGAGTCATGTTTGGATCATTTAACAAAGGTTCTAAAATGCTCTGAAGAGACCAGCCTTGTTCTTAATTTAGAAAAATGTCAATTCATGGTTAGATTTATCAATTTGGCTTGTTGTTCGTGAATAGCTCCTGTTCGGCTCGTTCAGCAGCTCATGTTTGGCTCGTTCAGCAGCTCATGTTTGGCTCGTTCAGCAGCTCACGTTCAGCGCACGAACAAATTTTTAAGCTCAAAATGTAAACGAGCCGAACACGAACAACAATTTTTTCGCTCGTGTTCGGCTAGAAATGGCTCAAAATAAAAATTTCGAATCCCACACTTTACATTTATTTTTCTTAATTTTAATTTAACGAGCCAATTTTGAGCCGAACACGAGCACGAATATTTAAATCGAGTAGAACACGAGCACACTGTTCACAAGCCAATTTTGAATACGAGCCGATTTTGAACACAAGCTATTTCGAACGAGCCGAACACGAGCCAAGCCGGAGCTCGCTCAAGCTCGGCTCGTTTACAGCCCTATTTATGGTCGCGGGAGGAACTTTTCTTGTCATGAAGTATCTAAAAATGACATGGAAGTAGACCCAACAAAGATTCAATTAATTGCTAAACTACCTCCTCCTACTACAGTAAAAAGAGTTAGAAATTTTTAGGACATGTTAGTTTTTATAAGCCATATATTAAATATTTCTCAAAAATCGCAAAGCCTGTATGTCATCTTTTAGAAAAAAATTTTGTATTTAATCAAGTTTGACTAAATTCCTTTAATATAATAAAATAAAAATTAATCACCACTCATATTATAGTCTCAACTGACTAGATGAGGCCATTAGAGTTGATGTGCGATGCGAGTGATTATGCCATTTGGGCAGCGTTAAGACAAAGATATCAAAACATTTTTAAAGTTATATACTATGCCAGTAAAACTCTTAATGAAGCTCAAGTTGATTACACTATAATTGAAAAGGAATTATTGTCATTAGTATATGCTTTTGATAAATATAGACTCTATCTCATAGAAATAAATGTATTGTTCATACTGATCATTCTGCTATTAGATATCTTTTGCGATAGAAGGATGTTAAACCAAGATTAATTAGATGGGTCCTTTTGATGTAAGAATTTGATTTTAAAGTAGTAGATAAGAAATGATAGAATAATTAAATAGTTGACCATATATTTAGACTAAAACAGGAAAACATGAGTAATTATGAAAGTGAAATTGAAGAAATTTTTCTTGATGTGCAATTGTACACTATTTTTAATTGGTGTGTTCTGTTGTATGTTGATATAGTGAGTTATATCATTAATGACAATGTACCATATGGATTAACATACCATCAATGAAAAAAGTTAATACATGATGTGAAATCTTACTTTTGGGATGACCCATACTTGTATAAAAAGTGTAAGAATCAATTTATTAGAAGATGTGCACCTTTAGAAGAAACACGGGAAATTATTCAAAAATATCATGATTCTGAGTTTGGAGGACATTTTGGAGTTGATAGAACTGTATTTAACTAGCCTACTCTGTTTATGGGGCTATGATTTTGATTTTAGGGATGTTATAAAGAGTTTAGTTGATATTTTGAAAAAATATGATTGGTCTAAAGTTAAGGTATTTTTTAGAAAACAATAGGAAAATGATTTTTCTATTGCTAAAAATAAATTGTATTTTTAAAAAACTAAGATTCCTAGATTTATACCTCATAAGAATTAAGCGTCTATTAAACTTTGTTTTCAAACTAATAATCACAAATCTCAAGTGAAGGAAAGTGATGAGTTTTTAACTTTAAAAGAAGGATTGTGAAATTCAAAACCATTAAAGGCTAATCCAAATATAGTAAACCTCACATATAAAAAAGAGAAAAGAAACAAATGATTTAAAATGATCCTAAAAAAAAGGAAAAGAGAAATAAAAGTATAAGAATTAAAAAGTGAGGAGAAGCTTGACAAGATGCCTAATCAAAAATTGGTTTCACTTGAACTTGTTTAAGGGAGAAAACTTAGATACAAACTTAAGCTTCATTTTACTACATAATTGTATTAGTTATATCTTTACTAATAGAGTGCTTAAGATTTTGTCTTTAATACTTTCTAAGAATCTTAAGTTTGATAAATTGCAATTTGATTTTATATCAAATAGAAGATCAGAATTCTTAAGCTAAATACAAGATATTCTTATACCTTAGTCCTTACCCTATTTACTAAAATTTCTCTTAGATTGCACTATGACATTCTTGAGGTAAAATTATTAAAAATTCTTAAGAAACACATTACCTTAAATCAACTAATAGTATTTAAAATTATAATATTACTTGAGAACAAGTAATATTTAAGTTTAGTAGATTTTGACATGTCTGGTAGCATGCTAAATTTTTATTTATATTTAATACTTATTTTTTTATGAAACTACATTTTAAAGGAAGGTATTTCTATGTTTTGGTTGCAAGTATCAATGGTAGGAGATTTAAAGAAAATTAAAGTGGAAATAGAGGAAAATGGAGGTAAATGGAACAATGGATTAAAGAGTGAACTAGCGCTTAGCGCCAACGTTCGGCGCTTAGGCTCCATTCCATGGCTTTATGGCACCGTATATGGGGAGCTTAAGCTCTAGGCTATGTCCAGACAACCAAGCAAGTGGCAACATAGCGCAACATATTGGGGCCTACGCTCCAGACTTATTCTCATAAATAGGCAAGGCGATGCCTAGGGGCCACAGACTGGCGCCTAGGCACCAGTGATTTCCCAAGCATTCCCAAAAAGGTGGTTCCTAGGCACTACAGACTGTCACCTAAGCGAGAGAACTATTTTGGACAGTTTTTATTGCAGTTATGCACAAGAATGGGTGTTAATTCTTGGGGTAAATAGTTCAAGAGAGGGAGAAGAACATTTTTTAAGAAGCCAAGAAAAAAAAGGAGTGCAAGAAAGGGGAGGATAGATCTAGGATTCTCATTTTTTCTACATTTCCTTTGAGAGATCTGAGTGAAATTGTAAGGGATTGCTATTATTAGTGAAAGGAGAACTTGGAGATCACCTAGGAAGGATTTTTCTCTTTAATTCATAGAAAGAAAGATAAATATTTTATTTGATATTGTCTTGTATTAGTGTAAACTCATCTTGTATCATTTTGCTTTATTATAAGATGATGAATTAATGTTGTTCCTTCATGTTTAGTGAGTCTTTTACCCCTTCCTCTTGTGATAAAATTGTAATATATGTAGATATGTGGTTACATTTAGAATGAATTTTTCTTCATTAACATATTAATTTGGCCATTTAATGTGTTAAAATCTATTGTTATTCCATTAAGATCTGAGTGGGCGGTGTTGTTAAAAACTAGTAAGAACCTCATTGATCGATAGGGTGGAGGAAAAGTAATCTTTAGATCAATGAAAATAAAAATGAAGACAAATATAATGGGGGTAACTTTGAGTTTTCTAGGGTAACAGGCTGAAATACTTACCTAGTTAAACCTAAATTCTTTATGCACTTGGTAAATGATAAAGAAAATGAATGCTCTTATTTGTCAAAAATTCAAATATAATTTCTAAGTGTTCCATTCCTACACAAATTAGTAATTTCATTTGCAAGGGGAGGGGTTTTGTCATACCTTTAATTCTCTTAATTTATTTAACCTTAATAAAATTAGCTTCATAGTAAATTTATAGGATTGGTGATAATTTGGTATAATTCCCTAGCACAGCATAAATTGAATTTATTTCCAAGCTAAGACTCTTTTTATTCCATTAGAACTTTTTTTAGTCTTTAAAATTTAATAGCCTTCCCTTTGGATTGATACTCTGGACTAAAGAAAGTCCTATTTTACTTGAACAATAAGTGCATTTGCATAAAATACTTAGTGTGTAGTGTTAAACTGTAGAAAAACTTTGGTTATAAAATTTATAAAGTATATGTTAGAATTATAATATCTCATCTCTAAATCAATGGGTGTAGCGAAGGTCGCTAACTATGCCACAGATTTAAGCACATCAATCATGGGTTCCTATGCGATGTTGATAGGATGAGTTTGAGGTGTTGTCAATCATTTCTGGGTTGCATTGCATATGTGTGAATATTTGTGGCGATTTCCATGTTGATTGTGTACATATCATGTGCATGACTGCGTGAGCACTTTGGTTCAATTGGTTTCTCCGGTACGACAAAAAAAACCATCAGGTTCGATCGGTCATCCATGGACAATCTCCCCATACTTCAGGTTTGATCAATCGCTACGTGTTGATCACTTGCTTGGGGTTCGATAAGTCATCCAGGACAATCACGCTAACATTTAGTTTTTATTGACCGCTATTAGTTGATCACCAGCTTCGAGTTTGATTGGCCATCCTAGATCGATCACTCTATCCTTTGAGTTTGATCGACTGCTACGTGTCAACCACCTGCTTCGGTGATCAGCCATCCCACACTGTTCACTCTATCTTTTTGGTTTGATTGACCACTATGTGTCAATCACCCACTTTCATTTTGATTGGTCATCCTGGGCCAATCACCCTATATTTTGATTAGATCGTTCATCCTGGGTTTATCAGCATATCTTTTTAGGTTTGATCGACCTGTACATGTCTATCACCCACTTTGGATTTGATTAGCCACCCCAACCTGATCACTCTGCATTTTAGGTCCAATCAATTACCCAGGATCAATCCACTTGCTTCTTCGGTTTGACCAGTCACTATGGCCCAGTCGACCCATGATCCCGTCACTGCTTATGTGCACGGTACAACAATGACTTTAATGATAATTTTCACTTATGTTATGTTACTTTGCAACAAACCAAAAACTTGATCTTGGAGAAAATAAGAATTTAACTATATATATATATATATTGAGATACTATGCAAGTATACATATCATTATCAAGTAATATAGGAATTTTCATTAAGACCTGAATATCACGCCCACAGGGAAATATGCAATATACAAAAACTTACTATTTTAAAAAGACAATTACTTAAACTATAGATATGTTCTCAAGAAGTAAAATTAAAGTCTTTTTAGTATTTTTTATATTTTAACAAAATAGTAGAACTTCTAAGGATAATTTGAGTTTATGTAAAAGAAAAGCACTTGATATGAAAATATCTTTCTCTTTATCATGAATCAGTAATAAGTATAAGAATTCTGTTGTGAAAGTATCCAAATTGTGTTGTGCCAACTAGAAGCAATAATATTTTTTACCCATACGAGAGAGGCTATAAAGAACATTGGCTAATTTAAAGTTTGAATAGTTCTATAGATCGGCTAGGCAGGGAAGATACCAGCTCTCACTCTATTCTCTCTACCTGGGGGCTAACATCTTATATCAAAACCTAAAATAATAAACCAAGTTAGGGGCTTTAACCTGTCACTTTAAAGTCCTCTAACTCTACAGACTTCAAAGTTTATTTCCCTATTTATTTGCACTAAATCATATGAATTACATTCTCATTAATACAACCTCATGTGATTCTTTCCAATTATTAACTGAGACAATGTCAGCCCGGTTCTTGCATGTTCCCACAACAAATTTTAACATCTGGATAGGTCAAATCAAGAAGTAAATGAAGTACATGGATTTAAATCATCCTAATATCTTCCAACTTTAAAGATCAATAATCTCCATAACTTCCATCCAACACTTTTAATTACTTATTATTTTAAGGAGAAAGATAAAGAAAACTACTCAGAATCCATGGAGAAAACAAAACCACACTTTAGTTTAAAAGTAAAAATCATTGTCAAACCAACAAGAAGTCTCGATTAAAACCAAAAGTTGTTTAATAACAAAGAAAAAAACTTATCTCAAATCCTCCCACAAACTCTTTAAGTTACTTTGAATTTCTTCTCTTTTACAACACTCTTGACTCTCAAAATAAAACTAAAAACAAAAAGGATAAAGTAAATTTGTGGTGCTTGAAAATCTCTCTGAAAGTCTCACTCAAAACTCCCCCTTTCCAACACTTTTCAAAACTTTCAATCACACTTTAAGAATTCTCAACTTCCTTTTTTGATAAATTTTGAAGAAGTGCCTTGATAACTCTTCAAAATTTGTCCCAATTCAATGTATTCTCCAAAGGATGCCACCTTTCACAAGTCCTCTAATTATAATTTCGTCTCTAGTGGTCATAACCACCCACTTTAGCCAATATGTGCCTCAAATGTCCCATCAAAATTCAGAAAAATGAAGAAAACTGCCAAATAACTGCCTCTGGCGCTTATGCACTGGGCCTCTAGCGCTTAGGCGTGGCCTTCTCTATTTCACTAGCGCTTAAGCGCCGCTTCTCTGTTTCGCCGGCGCTCAAGCGTCGGATCTGGCGCTTAGGCGTCAAAACACTTTTGCACAACTTTTATGTTTTTGCTCCAAATTTGATCCTTTTTCACTCCTTTTAGCTTTTTTCACTTTTTTACTTGTACCTAAAAGAAAAACAGACAAATACCTTCCATTAAATCACAATATCTCAAAAAAAAAGTGTAAAAATGTGTCTAAAAATACCTTATATTTTAGGTATATCAAAATCCCCCAAACTTAAAATGTTACTTGTCCTCAAGGGATACTTCAATCTTTAAGAACCAAATAAGTATGATATGTATATGAGTTTCTTTGGGAGTTAATAAAATTTAGATTTAGAAATATAGTAGTCCAATTTAGAAAAAATATTTAGTAAATGAGACCAACTTAACGTTTAAAAATGTCTAATGTTAAGAAACATGAAAATATGAGTTCCTATCTAATTCAGAAATATTGTAGATTTTCCAAGTTTAGAATTTAGTCCTTTTATTATCTCTACTTAAAATTTTTATTAAGAATAATTTTACTTACTATTATATCCCTAAGCTTAAGAGTTTCTCAAGTCTTATACTTTAAAAAGTTTAAATGTGAAACCAATTTTTAATTAGGCACTAATCCTCAAGCTTCTCTTCCCTTACTTTTTTTTCTCCTTCTTTTCTTTTTCCTTTTCTTTTTTCTTTCTCTTTTTCTTTTTCTTCTTCTTTTCTTTTTCTTTTTCTTTTTCTTTTCCTTTTCTTTTCAGGTAAGGATTACTTTATCTAGATTGGCCTTTAATGGTTTTAAATTCCACTTCTCCTTTCCTAAAGCAAAGTCATGATATAAATCTTTTATTTTTAAATATAAAAATAGTTTTGAAAATTATTTTTAATAAAAGAAATTTAAGCATAAAAAATAAAAGTCTAAATTTTGAAATTTTTCAAAAATATAATTTTTCTTACTAAAGATAGTTACACTATATTTAACA
>NW_018240637.1:22736-27696 GCF_001263595.1 Phalaenopsis equestris | reverse complement strand
TGAAAATTGAAATAACATGCTTACATGAATTTTTATACCCTAATTCTACAAGTATAAAAATGAAAAATAGGAGTAAAATAAATTTTTTATCAATTTTCTATCAATTTCATTTCAATTCAACATGTAGAGATTCAATAGACTTATAAGTAGTGCATACAAACATAAAAACAAACTAACACACTAACATTGATTTCCAGTCTCAACATAGAAATAAACACACTAACATGATAGAAGAAAAATACAGGGTAGTAGTTTTCTGAGTTTAAAATTAAGAAATAAAGTTAACAAGGTTTTTAAATTTTCTCAAGACTTAGAATCAAGTTCAATACTTAACTAACTAAAACAGTACTCAACACAATAGTAACAATTACTACCCTAGAAATTAAAAAAATATACTAACAAATACAAACATCACAACACAATTAAATGAATGTCCAACACATCACAATGTCAAAATAGATGCACAAATGCAAATGTAGCAAGTCCAAACCACATAGTCCAATACATATTACAAACATCAAAATAAATAACTCAGTCCTCCTCCTCATCATCCTCAGAAACACCGCTATTCCAAACATTTGTAGACTCATAATCAGGGTATCTAGGATATGGAGAAAATTGTACTCCTGTGTTACCCCTAATGAGGTTTTCCAGAGATGAATGAAATTTCTCTTCATAATCACTTTTCCTTCTGTTATACCCCTCAATATGATCTGCAAATCTTTCTAAATTTTGTACCTTATCTGAAGTATAGTTGATATTGTTCATCATCCTCTGTAATAGTTGACTTTAAGCTTCCGTAGACACACCTTTAGAAGTAGAAGCTCTTGAGGTAGATGGTCTAGATGTAGAAGCAGTAGAGGTACGATCACCAGACGTTGACATTCCATAACTCTTTGCAATCCTCCTCTCGAGCCAAAAATCGAATGCTCCAAACATGACTTCACATTAACACTTGTGATTGGCTTTAGAGGCAACTGTACTTCCTTCCAGCTATCATATTTCACTCCAGCCTCTTCACATAAAGGAGAGATTAAGGAAGCAAATCTTAAACCTGCAGTAGTAACAGCTGTGGCAGAACTAACGATAGTCTGATAGATCAAAGCTCCAATGTTGATGAGCGTGCCTTCATGAATACAATAGTTTAACGTTACTCTCTCTCTAGTAACTTTGTTGAGATGATTTGTAGGTAACAGACGTGCTAAAATAAAATAGTGCCATGCCTTCAAAGGTGCACTCAACTATGAAATGGAAAAGTTAACTCTCCTTTCCTTGTAATTTTCTAGAGTCCTCTTCCAACAGTCAAATAGGAAATAATCTCATTTAGCTTTGTCTCAGTATGACTATAGTTTGCATAAAAACACAAAGTATCAAGTGGTAGATGATAAAACATATTGATTAGCTCCGGTGAAAAAGGTACCAATTTCCCTCTAACCATGAATCGATCATCTTCAGCCTCGGGTAGGTTAGCATATAACTCCCAAACTACAGAAATAACAGTAGGTTAGCATAGAACTCCCAAACTACAGAAATAACGGCTATAGTAGAGAAATAACAGAATTGCTCACATTGTCGACGAACAATCAGATCTTGTACGGATCCACAAGGATTTTTGAAACATTGCTTCTGGATAAGTTTTCGTGATTGCAAAACATCACGGTACCTATTTTAAGCATTCAAACTCACAAATTTACTAAAATCAAAGTGACTATTGCAAACTTTTCCTCATGGTCTCTTCCTTCTTCTTCAAATCCATCTCCCATGAAGACATCTTCTCAAAATCTCTCTCACTCTCTTAAACTTTAGGGCTGAAAGTGACTATTTATAGGCTTAAATCCCTCTAGTAACTCCTAAACACGTCCTAAAACTGCCTTGGCATGTTTTAGTCAACCAATTGATGGTTAGACCTTCTAGAATCTGAATTGTGCACATGGTTTTTAACTCCCGCGCTTAAGCGCCAAATATTGGCTCTTAAGTGCCAGTGCTTCAACTTAACGTCCAAATTCTCATTCTAGCATGTCTAGATCACTAAATAAAGTCATAAAATCATTACTAAGACATAATTGTCGCAAAAATACTACCCAAAATTTTCTTAATCACACATAAATAACATTCAAAGTGAAACACAATGATAATTATGGGTTGCCTCTCATAGAGCGCTTGGTTTAATGTCGTCAGTCCGACGTAACCAGTGCTTATTCTGGTTGACCCAACATCATGATTGTTAAATTTATGATGATCTCCTACTAAATAAGGTTTCATTTTATGCCCATTCACTTTAAATACTTTGTCAGTTTTAGGATCTTTAATACCCACAACACCGTAAGGATAAACTTTTATTACAATAAATGGGCTCATCCACCTGGACTTATGTTTGCCTGGAAATAATCTTAACCTTGCATTATATAGCAAAACTTATTGCCCTGGTTAAAAATTTTTAGTAAGAATTCTTCGATCATGTCACATCTTCATCTTTCCTTTGTATATCTTAGCACTCTCGTAAGATTCATTCATTATCTCTTTAAGCTCATTTAATTGCAATAATATCTTCTCACCAGCATCTTCTAAATTACAATTGAACTCTTTAATTATCCAATATGCTTTATGCTCAAGTTTAACTGGTAAGTGACAAGCTTTTCAAAATATTAGCCTACATGGGGACATTTTTATATGAGTTTTGTATGCAGTCCTATAAGCCCACAAAGCATTGTCAAGTTTGATTGACTAATCCATTTTCGTCGGATTCACAGTTTTTTTCATAATTTTTTTAATTTCCCAATTGGATAATTCAACCAAGCCACTTTTTTGAGGATGATAAGCAGTAGCAATTCTATGGTTTATATGATATTTCCTTAATAATTTCTCTGTTATGACATTTCTAAAATGACTTCCCCCATCAGTTATGATCACTCTAGACATCCCAAATCTACAAAATATGTTCGTTTTCAAAAATTTTGCAACACTTTGAGCATCACATTGAGGTAAAGCAACATCTTCTATCCATTTGGATACATAGTCCACTGCTAACAGTATATATAAATTTTCAAAAGATGGTATAAATAGCCCCATGAAATATAATCCCCAAACATCAAGTATTTCAACTTCTAGCATACAATTGAGGGGAATCTCATTTCTTCCAGAAATATTGCCTACTCTTTGACATCTATCACAAGTTTTGATGTAAGCATTAACATCTCTAAAAATAGTAGGCCAATAGAATCCAGATTATAAAACTTTGTATGTTGTTTTATCAACACCAAAATGTCCCCCAAAATCATAATTATGAAATTTTTGGATAATTTCATAAGTCTCTTCTAAAGGTACACATCTTCGAATAATAAGAACCTTTCCTTGTTTATAAAAAAATGGGTCATCCTAAAAATAAGTCTTAGCTTCAAAAAAAAATTTTTTCTTCTGTTGATATATCATTCCATAGGGTATAATATTACTAACATGAAAGTTCACAATGTCAGCATACCATGGAACGCGCCACTCATTAATACTGAACAATTTTTCTTCTAGAAAATGTTCATTAATCTCTTTTTCAAAAAAGAGTGGTTTTTCTAACTAAAGTCTGGACAAATGATCAACAATTTGATTTTCAATTCCTTTCCTATCTACTATTTCAAAGTCAAATTCTTACAAAAGAAGAATCCATCTTATAAGTCTTGGTTTAGATCCTTCTTTTTCATTAAGTACTTAATAGTAGAATGATCTATATGCACTACACAATGAGTTACAATTAAATATGATCTAAATTTATCAAAGGCATATATTATAGCTAATAACACTTTTTCAGTTGTTATATAATTAATTTGGATTTTATTAAGATTTTTACTAGCATAGTAAATTAATTTAAAAATTTTATCATATCTTTGTCCTAAAATAGCTCTAAAAGCATAATCACTAGCATTACACATCAGTTCAAAAGGTTTTCTCTAATCTGGAGAAACTATAATGGTGTAGTGACTAATTTTTCTTTTAATTCACCATAATTGGTGCAGTAACTAATATTTATTTTAATAACTTAAAAGCTTTTAGCCACTCTTCATTAAAATTGAAAATTGCATCTTTCTCTAATAAACGACATAAAGGCTTAGCAATTTTTGAAAAAGCCATTAATATACCATCTGTAGAATTCAGCATGTCCTAAAAAACTCCTAGATTCTCTTACGTTTGTTGGACAAGGTAAATTAGCGATTACTTGAATTTTAGCAGGATCAACTTCCATACCATTTTCTGATATTTGATGTTCTAATACAATTCATCCTACTACCATAAATTGGCATTTTTCCCAATTAAGGACTAAATTTGTTTCTTCACAGCACTTAAGAACTTTTGATAATTGTTCTAACCATGAGTCAAATGAAGTTCCGAACACTGAAAAAACATCCATAAATGCTTCAATCCATTTTTCAATTAAATCACAAAAACTGTCATCATACATTTTTGAAATGTAGCAGGGGCATTACATAAACCAAAGGGCATTCTTCTAAAAGCAAATGTACCATATGGACTGGTAAAAGTTATTTTCACTTGATCCTCAGGAGTTATTTATATTTGGTGATAATCGGTATATCCATCCAGAAAATAAAAGTATTTATGACCAGCTAGTTTTTCCAGCATTGGTCTAGAAAGGGTAATGGAAAATGATCTTTCCTAGTTGCAAGATTTAATTTTCTATAATCAATGCATATTCGCCACCCTGTGACTTGTCTAGTAGGTATTGACCCATTATGTTCATTCATAGTCACAGTTACTCCTCCTTTCTTTGGAACACAATGAATTTGACTAAACCATGCACTATCTAAAATAGGATAGATAATTCCAACATCAAACCACTTTAAAATTGCTTTCTTTGCAACTTCTTTCACAACATGATTCAATATCCTTTAATGATCAACTCTTGGTTTGCAGTTTTCTTCCATATGAATTCTATGCATACAAGTTTGCATACAAG
>NW_018240637.1:1961-22523 GCF_001263595.1 Phalaenopsis equestris | reverse complement strand
GATGGACAAAATGATTTATCTTTTTCTATAGCAAAACTTTCTCGAACATAATCTCGAACATAATTTGAATCTTCCTTCAGAAGATCTTCACATTGATCTAATTCCTCTTCTTGATCATGTTCCAAATATTTTATTTCAGATTTTTCTTCATAATTAATTTTGAAATAGCATTCTCTCAAATATCTTATAACATCCATTCTATAACATTCATCATGTTTATCTTTTACAGGATATTTCATTGATCTTGAAATGTTAAATGTAATAGTTTCATCATTGACATGCATTGTTAATTCCCCCACATATATCATTAGTCTTCCAATGGCTAGGAAAGGTCTCCTCAAAATGATAGTTATCTCTTTATCTTCCTCCATATCTAGCACAATGAAATCAACAGAAAAGATAAATTGATCCACTTTCACTAGGACATCTTCTATAACTCATTTAGGATAAGTTATTGAACGATCTGCTAATTATAGAGTTATAGTAGTAAGGGTTATTTCTCCTAATCCCAATCTTTTAAATATTGTTAATGGCATAAGGTTAATGCTTGCACCTAAATCACATAACACTTTCCTATAAAATATGCCTTCTATTGCACATGGAATTGTAAAGCTACTAGGATCTTTAAGCTTTTAGGTTAGGAAGCTTTTTCTGAATATTCTGAATAATTTCACTACACTCCTCACTAAGTGCAATAGTCTCATTATCTTCAAACTTCCTTTTCTTGTTGAGAATATCCTTCATAAACTTTACATAGCTTGGCATTTATTCTAAGGCTTCATCAAATGATATATTAATTGTTAGCTTCTTAAAAATTTTTAGAAATTTTGAAAATTGCTTATCCAACTTCAATTGATGAAGTCTCTGAGGAAATGGTGGTGGTGGGTTTTCTATATTAAATTTAAGTGGAGAAATAGGTCTTTCAAAATCCTTTGGAGCAGCCCCTTTTAATTCTTCAATTTCTTCTCTCTCTAATTCAGTTTCTTTTGAACCCTACCTTCCAACTCTCTTATGCTTCTAAGTTGAACGGCTTTTAATTGCTCTTTATTCTGGTCTTTTGGAATTGATTAGTATTACTAGGAAGTGTTCCTAGGGATCTATTACTTAATGAATTTGCGATTTGTCCAAGTTGATTCTCAATATTTCTATTTATAGCTCCTTGACATTGTAACTAATTTCTCATTTGTAACACCACTTCTTCTATAGACAACTTCTTCTCCTTAAATTGTGTATTATTATTAAAACCTAGAGGATAAGTAGATCTATAATTATTATTCTCTTGGTTCTTCTAGTTTCCCAATGGGTTTCAATGATTGTTCCCCATTGTGAATTATTACTACCTGTAGTATTATTCCATATAAAATTAGGATGGTTCTTTTAATCTGGGTTATACTAATTTGAATATAAGTTATTCTGCTTGTTATTTATAGCATTCAAAGTTTCTAATGATACATGAGGATCTACCATTTTACCTAATGAATTATCTTAAATCATGGAGTTTGGTTGAGAAAAATTCATTCTAAATTGGTCTAACTTCCCTAAAATTGCAACAGCTTGATTTGCTAACATAGTAAATGCATCAGATTCATGAATATTAGCTATTTTCTTAGGATTCACCCTCTCATAAGGCCATTGAAAATTATTGGTAGTCATTTCTTTAATTAAAGCACAAGCATCGTGAAATGGTTTTGACATCAATGAACCACCAGCAGTGGCATTGATAATAGATCTAAGAGATCCAACTAATCCATTATTAAAAGTTTAAATTATTGATCAATCTGGTATAACATGGTGTGAACACTTTTTTAAGAGTTATTTATATCATTCTCATGCTTCATGAGTAGATTCCCCTTCAAACTGATTAAAAGATGTAATATCATTTTTAAGCTTTGCAGTTTTTTATGGTGGAAAATATTTAGCAAGGAATTTTTGTGTTAAATCACCCCGAATTCCGATAGATCCAGGTGCTAACAAATTCAACCACATCTTAGCTTTATCTCTCGGTAAGAAAGTAAATAACCTAAGACTTATAGCATTATCTGATACACCATCATATTTAAATGTAGCGCGCAATTCTAAAAAGTTGGGAAGATGTAAATTTGGATCTTTAGTTGATGATCCCCCAAACTGAGTCCCCAAAACTGAGTATTTGATACCATTTAGATAATAGCAGGTTTAAGTTCAAATGAATTAGCCACTACAGTAGGTTTTTCAATATTACAATGAAGTTCATCTACCGTACGGTTGGCATAATCTCGTAAAGGTCTAAATTACTTGATGAATTTCAGCATTTTGCTCATTTTGGTTTGCGATTTTTTTTATTTTGCTCATTTTGGTTTGCCAAAATTACCAAAATGCCCCTCATGACCCAAAAATTCCAAAAATTCCCAAAATCTCCAAACTCATCCAAAATATTCTCAATTTAAATTTTTTATCATCAATTTGACCTAATTTGACCAAATTAGTCTAATTTCACCAAAAAACCCAATTTGCCCTTAAAGGCCCAAATAAATTAGCCTCAATCTTGGCCCAATTGACCCCAATCTTGCCCAATTTCAATTCCAAACCAAAATTTAGTATCCCCAATCATACCCAATCATAATATAAATAAAATTTAAGCCCAATTTGATCCAATTGTAAGCCTAATTTTACCCAAATCAAAAAGCCCCAATTTTGACCATATGCCTAAATCCATCAAATTAGCCCACCAATTCAACTCAAAATCACTTGAAAATTTTCCAAATATTTCACGATATCCACCTACACCAAATTAAACATTAAATTAACCCAAAATTTTAGCCTAAGTTCAATTCAATTTTAAAAAGCCCAAATCTTTAAGTCATTCCAAAAGGCCCAGATCCAAAAGCCCACGTGACAAATTTTATCCCCATCATTCATTTAATCAAAATCATCCCCTAAGTCTCAAATTCATGATCAAATTATTCTATATTAAGTGTCATGTTAAAATTCACCAAAAATACCATATAAATCCAAAATCCCTCCTCATGAACGTTGACCAAGCAAAGGGAGCCACTCCCAAGCCATAGGTGAGCTATGAGAGCCAAGCCACATCACCATACTATTTGTGGCAAGAAGCCAAGCTACATTCAAATATCCTTAAGATTCTTTTAACCCCTCCCATGTATCACCTAAACCCCATACTTAATCTAAATCACTTGGATAGGGACCTTACCAATGATTAAGCTAAACTATCTGATTTCCCTCAGCATCCAAGCCAGCCTTGGTGAGTGAACCCAACCCAAATCCATGACTTGACCAAATTTGACCCAAAATATCCCTTCCCACATCCTATTCTAATTTAAAACATTTAAAAATGGCCAACCTCAATTGATTTCACCAAACCCAAGCCCTGACCTCCCTCAGTGGGATGGTGACCTCTCCCTGGTCGGTCGGCCACCTTAGCTGCCAGAAAAGCCACCCCCAAGTGCTCCCCCATGATTAAAACTCAAAATTAAACTCATCCAACTGATATCATCCTAATAAGCTTTTTACACCCTGCTGGCATCCACATAAGCAACCTAAAGCACCCACCAATTGCACCTGCTAGCCTCTCCTTCCCCCTCTATTTAAACCCACCCTCCATGGCCAAAGGAGGAGAGCTTGTAATTCCTTTGGGAGACTCTATAAAATTGCTTATAGAGCTTCCTTAAAACCTCTTGAGTTCAATCCCACCATCCTTAGCCACTCATATCCACTGCTCGAGCTCAATTTTGGTGCTCAATTCCTAGGCCAAAATGGGACATCCCAAAATACTCAACCAAATCCAAATTAATTGCACACACACCATCCCCATAGTGAGAGAGGAAGATCCCCCATCACCAGAGCACCCTAGGCTGGACTTTGACCAACACCCAAAATTGACCTTGATCGAAATTGGTTCTAGACGATTCACTACGACCAGAGGCTTTATCCTCAAACTCTTTGGACCTCTACAAAGCTTCTCCAAGAATCCAATCAAGGCTTCTTCTCTTGCACCAAGGTATAACATTTTTCCTCCGTTCTGAGCTTATTTTAATTCTCCATAAGTCTAGAATCGATTTCATGGTAGGTTTGTCGTATGGATAGGTTCATCTAACTTAAACAAGTCCATTGGATCAAAGCTGAAGTTCTCTGGTCTCACTTAGACAAGTCCATTGGACGGCACGTGGGTTCAGTCTGTTTGGGACAATGATGGAGTGCCATCGAATCAAGCGTATAATGGATGGATAGATGAAATCATGCCGAGCAAGAAGATGGAGCGGTATAGAAGAGACGCGTGATGGCTGACTCAGGCGATGGCATCGAATGGGAGTGCACCGCGAGGAGCTTCGGAGGCATCGTAGTGGGGACGAGATTGCATGGTGTTGCATCACTTAAGTAGGAAAATAGGGATTTTCTTATTTAAATAAATAGCTAGATCTTCAAAAATTCATATCTTTGTGTAGAAAATCACAAAATAAAATAAAAATACCCTCTTGTTCAGTGAACAGAAGAGAACAATGTGGAAATATTTTCATGTCCATTTGATGCATGTATATTTTTAATTAATTAAATGATATTTTTCTTATTTCGATTCTCCATTTGCATAGACATTTCACCATGGCATGGGATCATGGGGCTTTTGATGTCTTTGTTGTTAGGCTTCTCCCTTGATTTTTCTAGGCTCAAGGGGGATTTCTAGCTTGAGATATCTAATTTTCAAGTTAATGGCCCTTGTTTTGGTATTAAAATCATAATAATCAAAATACTCATTAGAAAAGTACAAAATTTATTTTGGTAGGTTTACTGTGGTTAGAGGATCCTAAGAAAAATATAAACTTGATTTAACTCATTAAAAATAACTCTAATTGTCACCAAACCTAAAAATGAAAAGAAAATTAATTTGGAGTAATTATAAATGTAAATGACATAAAAACTACTCCACACTATAACTTAATGTTAGAGGAGCTCCTCATAAAAATTTCGAGTCAATTGGAGTTAATTTGATCACTCAAATGGATTAATCAAGTGAAATCACATTTTTGACATTAAAATAATTCTAATAATTAAAATATAATTAAAAAAAATACCAAATTAATTTTGGGAGCTCCTTATGACTAGAGGAAACTAAGAAAAAAATTGAAATTAAAATAAACACCTCTTTTTTAACTATTTTTGGGCATTTAAATAATTAAAAATTAATGAAAAATCATAAAAATTGCAAAATCATAAAAACACACTAAAATGTCACATTTGGCTTCCTGATCATTTGGGACTAATTAAAATAATTTTCCTAATTTTCTAAGTCAAGATAATATTTTTATAATTTTAAAAATGAATTTTCTCTAATTTTTCACTAAAATAATTCTAATAAGTAAATTAAATCTCTATATATCATGAAAATTTATCCAAGTGGTCATCTGACCTAGGTGAACCTCCAATAATTTTCTTAAGGAAATAGGTTTTTTTTGGTTGAGTTATTGAATTTTCAATGAAAATCCCTATTTTTGCATTAAAAATAATTATAAAAATTAAATAATTTCAGAAAAATCACATTTCCTCCTTTGATGTTTTAATTAACCCTTAAGTGAGGTAACATACAATTTTCAAGTCATTTGAGTCTAATTTAATGAATTATAGGGTATTAAGACCTTAGGGGCAAAAGGGTAAATTTGGAGTTTAAGGCTTAATTAATACTTAGGCTTAACCAAAGGGCTAAATGGGCAATAAATAATCTTAATTGATATGTTTTGATGATTGGAATATAAAAGGGATAAGTGGTAGTAACCAATCTCACTTTGATGTTATAAAGGCTAAATGTGTAAATTTTTAAAATTGATGAAATTTGGAAGAATATTTAAATATGGAGATATTAAGATGAGGGTTTGATTTTGGAAAATCATAACTCACTGATTTTAAGCCCAAACTAATGGTTTTGAGATGATTTATTATTCATTATAATGATTAAGAATATAAATACAAATACTGAAAAATTCTTTTTTTTTGAAATTATAAATCTGCCCATTAAATTTCAAGGGCTTAGTAGTAAACTAGGCTTACTCAAAATATTGTCTAATGAGGTTCAAAATATAACTTATAATTAATTTAAAATTTTTCAAAACACTACAAGCCCATTATTTAAAATCAAATTAATTAAATTCCTTAATTAAGTTGAATTGCCCACAACGGTCTTAATTTAAAATTTTTCAAAACACTACAAGCCCATTATTTAAAATCAAATTAATTAAATTCTTTAATTAAGTTGAATTGCCCACAACGGTCGTTACGTATATAACTTATAAGTGAGATATCAAGTGATAATTACCCCATCTAAGAGAAAATTAAACCATCATAACTCACTGAGCATAAGGATATTAACTGGATGAACTATATAGTGAACATAACAAGACCAAAATGAACTCAAAATAATTTTAGAGACTATGGAATGTCAAAGGTATTACATGAGACTTCTTCATAATCCTTTGGAAATCATGAAGGACATCTGGACTTATTACGATTTGCTTAATGGAGTCATCCTCAAAATTTGGAACCACCAAGATATGACATAGGATCTAGTAGAAACACCTCAAACTTGTATTTTCTACTTTATTTATAAGCATATTTTAATTCCTACAAAATTATATATAAATATATATATTTGTCTTGCAAGTACTAAACTTTCAGGTGGATGAACGAGAAGACTCAACAGGTATGCTTTTACAGTTTACAGTACTTTCCTTTTATTTATTTTCCTTACTGCACTTTTTACTTATAAATTTTCATGCTAAATAACGATGTCACCTTGCATGCAAAAATTGAAACCTTTAGGATATTCACAAAAGTGAAACCAAAACTAAAATCTACCAAGATAAAATTCACTGCCACAATATTGAAAATTTAATCATAAACATCACAAAAATACAATCGCAACTAAATTAAGATGTCTTTATCAAATGATCGGGAATCCCTCGGAGGAGGTAACCTGTGGTTGTAACGAGATTTACCACATTCTAAATGAAAGCATGGAACTCATTGAGTTGTGTTTAGTAAATTCATTTGTACTAAGTGAATCTGAATAAAAATAGTGGTGTTGAAATGAGGGAGCCGTGAGATCCTAACTGGTGTCACTATAATCAACTTTAATATCGCTCATAATATTTAAAGAACCATAACCATAGGGATATTTTATTTGTCATCATAACTTGGCACATTAGAAAACTTAAACTTGCCACAACAAGAAGCTTGGAGCTAGCATCGTGGGTAGCACAGTCATCTTCAACTGCAAAACATGTCTTCACCAACTAAACCATTCTTTAGAATTAAATAACAAATCCATAGGAATTTGAGGTTTTTTGCTTATGCAAACATAGAGGTTAACAAATCCATAGGAATTTGAGGTTTTTTGCTTATGCAAACATAAATCCTCAACTTTTCTTTAGGCTTTTAAGTAGCTCGGCTATATAACTTAAGCCCTAATCTGCTTTAGGATTCCAAGATTGTCGTCTGTCACGACTTAAATTCTCACATCTTCCAAGCTATTTGTGTGATTTTTTCACACAAATATAAGCCCTAATTAATAAAATTGGCAATTTGAAATATTTAAATAATTTACCTCTAAATTGAAGCCAAACCATAGGATAGCTTGAGAAGTCACTGAGGTTCTCCTCCGGATCTATGACATCCCATACTTCTTCCCTCTTGGATTTCACAGTAAAATGTTCCAAACATGAGCCATTCTCATTTCACACCTCTTTGTCTGATCTCATTAAAAATTCTTAACCCTTTGACCTCTTCGAAGATAATATCCCCTAATATTTATCGAGAGTTTTCTTAGGTGACCTCGGTTATCTAGGATGTAATTAACTATAGAGGTTTTCTCTTATAAGAAGCTTTTCCAAACCCAGCTTAATATAGACCCTATTTAATTCTTTGTATTAAATAGGGGAATTTATCGGTCAACATAAAATGGTTTCACAGACTTAAATGGATGTCATACAATCTTTAGTTTATTTAATTGAGCCTTCACCAGTAAGTAATGTATATATCCCTTAGGATAGGTGCACTACTTGCGGAATTAGGCTCATTTATTTAAACTACTATGGATATGAGATTGATTCGGTCTTCACAAACTAAAAACAAAATAAAAGATTTTTTTTGCCAAATCTACAGATTGATCTTTGTTAATTTTTAGTGTTCGCACTAAATTTACAAGGTATTGGCCAAATAACTAACCCTAGAGTTTTCTTTTTGAAGTTGTTGCAATGGTGTTCCTAATGCTCACCTTTTCCTGCAATTTGCCAACAAGTCGCAACGGTTGGAGTGTCACTCACACCATCAAGTTTGAGACTAGATTTGATGAACTTGAAGTCATTCCTCGAAAGGCCCCATTCGTTGTAATGAAAGTCACCGCTCCGAAGGTTCAGGAGTCCTCTACTAAATTTAACCTGAACTGTCCTCATGAATTCCCTTCTTGCAAGAAGGTGAAAACTGCTGCTCCCCCGGCACCTGCCAAGTCTGTTGTTCCCTTTTCTGCTAAAGGAAAGGAGATTATAATTGTAGAAGACAAAATTGTAGAATTTTTCGTCTCTCTGTCAGTTTTCTAGATCAGTTCAAGTTCAAAGTCTGCACAGTTGACTTGATCACAGAGAAAGAACCGCAACTGGAAAGCTTGGAGGGCAGATAAAGCCCAAACCTCAGAAAAAGTACCGGATGATGAGTTTCTTCACAAGGAGGAATCTGGATTACAGGAGACATCTCCACTTTTGCAAGGGAGTAGGTTCCACCCATTGATGAATACTAATGGATATGAAAGTATTCGAGAAATTGTTGCTATTTTACCAACATTTCTTGGCCATAGTGAGGAGAAGGAGAAGCCCTTTCTTAGCATTAAAGTCTGCACAGTGTTTCAGAGATTGGTCACTAAGGAAGGATGTTCAATAGTCAAACTGCTTAAATGAGTGGGATGTGTAGTATCCCCGCAAATGAAGAAAGAAATTCTAAAGGATGTCAGGATTACCCGACAGTCCTACAAGTCAGCTGAAGCTTTACCAACACGTGTTCCCATCAGATTCTATCTGGGAAGCCGAGTTGATACTATCGTTACTACTACAGATTATGCTACCTCTGCCGCCGTAAGGTCTGGAGGACGTCGATCGATTAAGTCACGTCTAGGTCTGAGGATTTAACCAATTTTTACCCATAAGAATGCTCTAAAAAGGGAAAAGATAAAGAAATTACTCGGTACTGTGTTTGGTTCGCACTGTGGGGAGCATGCTTCTCTCTGACATGTTGATGCCTCCATTAAGATACCCCATTACAAGATATCATTATTGAGGAAGATAGTGTGGGAACCCAAAGTCACCATACCAATACAGTCTAGTGAGCCCGCAGGGTAGAATAGTGGAATGAAGCAAAAGTCTTACGGTATCTAATATCATCGTAACTATTGCTACAGAATTTGATAACCAAGTGAAAGATGTTCAGGAAAATCCTCAATATCTTCAGATAGTTCAGGAGGCGATAATTGAAGAAAAAGTTCATAAGCTCAGAGCTAATATTTCCGAGCTACCAGAGAACATGGTGTAGCCATTAATGATGATGATGAGGATTTTGATTTCAATGAATATCTAGATGAAGCCATGGATATTCACGTCATCGAGACTAGAGCTGCCTCATCTGCGCGCGATGCTTAACCACTCGTCGAGGGAAATGCCGAGGATGATTTGCTCAGGGCTATTTTCTTAAGGGATGAACAGATCAGGAAAATGGAAAAGAGAATAGATGAGATGGCCGCCACCATGGCAGACATGGCTACAATTAATGGGCAATCCTAGTCACAGCAGGTAGCTTCTCCAGGGGTTAACTAGCATGAAATAATCCATATTACTGATGAATGAATGGAGTTGCTTCTACTAATGGAGAAGAGCAGCAAAAGAAAGATTCCTCACCAAATACCATGCCAATTTCCTCACCAAATACCATGCCTGAGAAGGATATTAAACAATTGGTTGAACAACAAGTTCAGGAGGCCTTAGCCCAATCTAAGGGTGGTGCATTGATTTCGAGGGGTAGACCTTGCCCAAAGAAGTTTGATCTGATACCCTACCCCAAGGGTTTTGTGTCACCGAACTTTAAGATATTTGATGGTACTGGAATCCCAGGCAACTTATAGCACATTTCTTGGCTAGTTGTGGCAACACAGAAGGTAATGAAGCCATACTCTTTAGATAGTTTGTCAACAGCATGTCAAGGATTACTTTTGAGTGGTATGTCGAGTTACCCAATGGATCAGTGAAGGCGTTCGTACCACAACATCATGTTTCAATTGGATATCTTGTAGTGGAGAAGCAAAGACCCAATAAGACTCTAGTGGATTATATCTTGAGGTGGAGAAATCTTAGCAAGAAATGTGAACTTCAACTATAAGAACAGCATGCGATTGAGATTTTACTCAAAAACATACATGGGCCAAAAACTTTCATCCTCAAGGGACTCACCATCAAGTTGTTCGAGAAATTGTTAAGCAAAGCCAGCATTTTACAAGAGAAAGTTAAACATATGCATTCTCAAGAGAAAGCAGAGAAATCCAGAACAACCAGAGCATTCGAGAAGAGGTCTGAGACAGTGGCAACAGTCGATAAGGGAAACCAGCCAATAAAGATGTAGGTAGAGCATCCTCACCAAAGTTCTCAGCAATCGTTAGCAATCGTTCCGGCATGCTCAACAACAAACACAACAGTATGGACAGTCCAGAAAATAGTCATATCAGGGAGGACCGTACCGAGTAGAAGGTAGAATGGGTCTGACTCTTTCATAATGAAGGAAAAAAGTGTATTCTTTCATAAATGAGGCTGTGAAGAAGATGTTCAGAAACTTAATGAAAAAGCTAGAGTTCAGGTTACCATAACCGAAGAAGCCGAAAGAATTTAATAAGAAAGAATATCCAAATTTTTGCCCCTACCACAGGATGTTGGAACTACGATAGAAGGTTGTTTTATTTTCAAGGATTGACTCAAGAGAAACTATAAAGAAGGAAATATAATAATCCCGAAGGAATATTTGAAAGAGCCTAAAAAAAGTTTTGTGAATATGATTTTGGCTGAGCCAATCATCCCATAAGATCCATATGCAAAAAAAGATTGATGGAGCATAGTTTGGAGTAAGTCATCCAAGAAGATATTGGATCAGATTCAGACCGCATCAGCTCAGGCTACCGTTCAAAGTCTACAACCTACTCAACCCAAGTTAGAAATTTTGCCAGAAGTCACCACAATCAGAAAAGAAAGAAAAGAGTGACATCATGATAACCGATAGATAGAGGGGTAGGATAAGGTCTGCCTTTGTTAGATTGGTTGTCTCGGATTTGGGGAAGAAAATCCTCAATCCTCAGGAAGAAAATCCTCAAACCTCTGACCATGTATGATTATCTTTTTACCCCACCGGGGTACTATGAATATAATGATTATGATTTTGGCTACGTTTTGACTGTTTCTAATGATAACATAATTGACTTTATTCAATCTAACTCTGATCTCGATTCCCAAACTGATCCTCAAATCATACTTGAGTCTGAGAAAATAATTAATGAGAATGAAGAAGACATTGATAATGTCGGCTACAATAGCACCGGAAGTGAAGAGCCAGTCCTCGAGTGCCATGGTGCACCACTTGCTATCAACTTGGATCTCTCCAATGAAGAAGGAATACTAGATGTTTTACCTACAACATATCAAGAAGAAGAAATTACAGAAGTAAATCTAAGGAGTGGGAAAGTATTACCCCTGAGAACAGCTTCGATAAATAAAGGAAAACAACTAATCACTCGAAAAGAGCTACCTCCACCTCCGCCAGTGGAAGAGCCACATAACCAAGTGAAACTTGGAAGATTATACAAAGTTGATTATAATGTGCTAGCTCATCTTAGGGGGTTTCTAGCCAAACTAAGCACTTACGATCTAATCCTATCGAAGGAGATGAGAGAGTCTTTGGTAACAGCCTTACTCAACCTAGAGATTTGCTTAGCTTAGTTGGCCACCACATCCTCGGATGAAGTTTGTTTGTTAAAAGAACAGCATGGGATAACATTCACATATGAAGAGTTGTTGCTTAGTACCACTAACCATAACCCACTGCTCTACATCTTCGTCAATATCGAAAGATTTATATTGTCTAGAGTCTTGGTAGACCCAGGAGCATCACTAAAATTAATGAGTCTACAGACATTAGCATATTATGACATTGAGGCTCAAGAGCTTACAGCTGATAAAATGATGTTGAGAGGATTCAATCAAAAGGGAGAAAGAGTTCTTGGATCTATTACCCTGTTAATGAAAGCTGGAGAACTAGTAAGAACTGTTAAGTTCCTAATCATCAATGCAGATACTTCTTTCAATGCCTTACTTGGAAGACCTGGAAGACCATGGATTCACAATGGATTCACAAGCATAATATGGTTCTGTCATCCTTACATCAATGCATCAAGTATTTCAAAGAAGGATAAGAACATTGTATTAAAGAGGATTTACAATCGTTCTTAGTTCATGAAGTAGGCAGTCATGAAGACGTGCCTACTATGCACCCCCAAAGAAAACAGTCTTTTCTCGTCAAGTCGTGATGAATGGAGCAGAAGACTCGAAAGAATCACAAAGAAGAGGTCATTCAACTGCGCTTCGACCATCTACTATCATCTCTTCACAACGAGGTACTAGAGGTTCTTTTAGCCGATACACCCAAGATTGAGGCCGGGGATGTGGACGAGGAAGAACCAACATGATTGTTGAACGGACTAGGCCAACCATTAACATCGACATGGAAGAAAGTTCTGATGAAAGTTTGAAAGTTTTGAGGAAGAAATGATGATGATAAAATAAAAGAAACCTCAATACGAGATCTCCTTGAAATTCATGGAAAAAGATGAATATGAGTCGATGTATGATCGGATCAAACACTATGTAAATGCTATGACCCTTACTCCAATCTACCCTCAAAAGTTTGAGAGTTTAGAGGTCAAGGAATTTTGTCGTGTTGGTTTGAAGCTGATCAAATTTTACCATGCTTCCACTTCTACCATTCTTGAAAATCATGTAAATTTAGAAGAGGATTCTAATGATTTAATGGAATTATCTTTTGGTTACTTTTCTCCTTGTGTACGAAAATTAATTCAATAGGGATATTTGTCAAAGTAAATGCTAAAAGATAAGTTACAACTTTTTAAAAAATTGTGGAATGTTAAAAGTTGTACTCCTAATTAGAAGGAATATCTCTGATTTGCTACTGTAGGACCAGTTGATGATTCAAAATTTTGCATGGTTGTTACTAGCAGATTAGAAGGGGATTACCTCAATGTAGAGGATGACTCTCAAGAACAGTTGATAGATGATTCCCCACCAAAATTTGAAGAAGAAATTAAGTTAACAATTGATGAGTTAAAAGAAATCAAACTCGGGACTAAGGAGCAGCCTCGACCAACCTTCATAAGTTCTTTACTTGGTGAGGAAGAATCCACAAAGTTGATAAGGTTATTATCGGAATTTAAAGATTGCTTCTTCTCGAGTTATGTTGCAAAGCCAGGACTGTCAGCATAAGTTTCAGTTCATAAGCTTGGGGTGGATAAAGATATGACCACAGTAAAATAAGCTCCTAGATGGATGCGTCTTGAAATAGAGCAACAAGTCATTGTTGAGGTAAAGAAATTAATAGAAGCTAACTTTGTACGGGAAGAGCAATACCCCACATGGCTAGCGAGCATAGTTCCAATTAAGAAGAAAAATGGACAAATCCGTGTATGTGTCGACTTCAAGGATTTAAACAAAGCATGTCCAAAAAATGAATTTTCATTACCAATACTAGAATTAATGGTGGACATCGCTTCGACACAAGAAATTTCTTCCTTTATGAATGGATCTTCAGGATACAACCAGATAAAGATGCCTCCAGAAGATGCAGTACTTATAGCTTTCAGGATGTCGATTGGGATTTTCTGCTACACAGTAATGTTGTTTGGATTAAGGAATGATGGAGCAACATATCAACGAGAAATGAAAAAAATTTTTTATGACCTCATCCACAACCAAGTGGTGCTACGTGGTTGATTTGGTCATCAAGAGTAAATAGAATATACATCATTTGTATGATTTGAGGATTGTGTTTGAAAGATTATGACAATATAATCTCAAGATAAATCCCTTGAAGTGCGCCTTCGGCATTACCTCCAAGAAATTTCTAGGATTCATTATCCGTCATCAGGGAATTGAGATGAAATTAGATAAGATTAAAGCTTTCTTGGAAATGCCTCCTCCTCCTCCTCCTAAAACTTTGTAAAACTTTGAAATAACTACGTTCCTTTCAAGGAAAGTTGGCATATCTGAGATGTTTTATTTCTAATCTCTCAGGTAGGTGTCAGCCCTTCTCGACATTAGTTAAAAAAATGCCAAATTTCTTTAGGAAGAGAAATGCTTGCGAGCCTTTGAGGACATTAAAAGATACTTAATGAAACCTCTTGTTTTGGCAACCCCTATCCTGGGAAAACCGTTGATACTTTATACAACTACCATAAATGACTCTTTGGAGCCCTCTTAGCTCAAGTCAATGACGAGGGTAAGGAAAACAGACACTACTACTTGATTTTTCATCTAGTACTGATAGAGGTAAAGTATCCACCTATCGAGAAGCATTGTCTAGCTTTAATTTTTGTCGTCCAAAAGCTCAGGCACTCATGCTTTCTCATAAAATTACCCTCAATTTGAAAGTTAATCAGTCATAATATTTGATGACCCGACCAACACTTTCCGATAGTCTAGCAAGATGGTCGATGGTTTTATTACAATTTGATATAACTTTTGTTCCCCTCCACGCTATCAAGGGATAGATTTTAGTAGATTTTCTCGCTGCTCACCCACTTCAAGTTGAGTCCCCACATAATAATGAACTACGAGATAAGCAGATACTGCAAATAGAACCCTGTAGTGCCAGGTACTGGAAAATGTATTTCGATGGAGCTTCTTCAGCCAGGAAAGATAAAGGATCATAAATGGTTATATCAGGCAAAGTAGAGATTGGTCTGATTTTCATCATGCCCAATAAGGGTATGTTGAGATTCCTCTATCACCTGACAGAGCCGTGTACAAATAAAGAAGTGGAATATGAAGTGTTAATCACCGTGTTGGAGTTGGTAATCTTAATGGATATAATGGGATATTGCCATCTTTGGTGACTATCAACTTGCCATTCAACACATTTCTGGAAAATAAAAGATTTTAAAACCAAGGCTAGAAGAATACCATCAGTACGCGATGAAGCTGTTAGAGCATATTTCCAATGTAAATCTATACCAGATTTCTCAGTGAAATAACACCCATGTTGATGCTCTAACAAAACTTGCTATAAATTGGGTGTGTCCACAGAAGGATTCCTTTGATATTATAGTACAAGGAAGATGGGTTTTGTCTCGAATCGACCTCAACAACCTACATAAGCTTGACAAAGAAGAAGGAATGATGACTGGAGTTGCTGACATCAATGAAGACTAGCATAAGCCATTAATAGAGTATTTGCAAACTAAAAAGTTGCCATAAGATAAATCTGAGGCATATCACATCACAAGAAGGGCTATGTCATACGCTTTGGTGGGAGATGTTCTCTACAGAATATCATTTGATCAGATGTGGTTGTGATGGCTGAACGGAACAGAAGCACAAAATATTATCAAAGAAGCACATGTCGGATTATGTGGTGCTCACCAGTCAGGGCCACAGATGAAGATGAAGATCAAGAGACTCAGATATTATTGGTCAGTGATGATATTCGATTGTATGGACATAGTTAGAAGGTGTCACCTTTTCCCGGTACATGGGGTGGTTGTACACCAACCTCCAAATGTGCTACACTCAACTGTTGCCTCGTGGCCATTCGATTGTTGGGGCATGATCCCAAGGAAATATCATTGTGTAAAAATTATAAAGTTTACTCCCCTATGTAACAGTGCCAAAAGATTGATGCTCTATATATAATTAAGAAATTTAAGCAATTAATGATTAGATTCTATGCAAGTACACATATCTTTATCAAGTAATAAAGGACTTTCCATTTAAGCCCCAAATATTGATCCCATAGGGAAAGTTTAAATTCAAAATGATAAATTAACTAGGAAATTCACAAAAAAAGTAAAACAAAATTACTGTCACTAATTTTGAATATTGAGATATTATCAGAACTAAATTATTTAATTACTAGCAAAACTGAAATGCAAAGTTTAAACAGTAACTACTAAACTAATAAATTATTAAACTATTAAACTATATTTATGTGCTGACGATCTCTTATGTGAAAAAACATCTCTCCCACTACAATGAGATTTTATTAAAATGAGATGAGATAAATGGTTAGAATTTTTATTGTGCTAAATTGGAGAAGTTTTAATTTTCTACACTAATACAGTGTTATAGAAAATAATTAGTTAATCCCAGTATTAGTCCCTATATCTGTGGCTAGGCTAGGAGGATACTGGCTCCCATTCTAAAGCTCCTACTTCCCTTCCCTTGAATGCTAACTCTCACTTTAGTTCTTAAACACTAAGGCCGGATTGGGGATTTTCAGTATGTCACCCTAAAATCTCTAATTCTACACCCAACAATATATAATTCCCTATTTATTTGCACTTATCTATGAACGAAATTCCCCTTCATGGAATCAAATGTGATCCTCACTTGTTGAAGAACTCATACTCCATTTCCTGGAGCATATGTTTCACAACAAATTTTAACAATTCAATTGGTCAGATCAAAAAGTAATCAAAAAGTAAATTAAGTTTAATTATGACAATTTATTTTATATTTTAATATTGACACATCCATATTATATCTTCATTTCACCAAATCTCATAGTAGGAAGAAAGATAAAGTAAACTACTCAGACTTTATGAGAAAGGTATAATAAAATAAAATTTTCATATATAAAATAAAGTTCATACAACATTAATAAACATACAACACTTATCTGAAAGTCTTTCTCAAAGCAAATCCCTTGTAGCCTCTCCTAGGAAATGTAGGAAGAAGAAATCTCTTACTTTTCTCTTTCTCCAACAACACTTAGAGGTCCTTCTCCAACACTCTTAGAGAGAATTTACACTTAATCTCACCACAGAAACTCTAAATTATAAGAATAATGAACTATAAATTTTTGTGGAATGAAATGGAAGAGTGTGTGGTGCGTAGGAGGTTGAATTTTTGGTGAAGAGAAGTCAGGCAGAGTCAATTTTTTGATCAATTTTGGCCCCAAATAAAGCCGAGAGTCTGTTCTCCAAAAGGTGCATCCAAAAACTCTTCAAAAAGCATCCAAATTTGTCAAATCTGCTAGAAACAAGATCTGCAACAACACTACCACCGTCGGCGCCAGTGGTCTTTTTATTAACTCGCTTCTTTCTGTTAAACGGCGCTGTTGGTGCTGAACAAATTTTCATATTCTCCATTTTAACTCCAAATTTTATCATTTTTGCATCCATTCTCCATTTTGACTCCAAATTTTATCATTTTTGCATCTTTCCATCCTTTTTGCTTTTTTTTTGCTTGAAGTTCTAAAAATTAATAACCTGTAAGAAAACATAAAAAATATTTTTCATTAAAGTGCAATATCACCAAAAATGAGTATAAAATATAGGTCAGAAAATACATATATTTTTGGTATATCAAAATCCCTAAAACTTACATGTTACTTGTCCTCAAGTAACTCCTTTACTACATAAAAATATGACTTATGGTAAAAAAACTAATTTTCTAGAATTTCATACTTTATTCCACTAAACATAATAGCATAACTTAAGAAAAATTCAAAACAACTTCAGTTAATACTAAAGGTATAAGAATATCCAGCAATTAAGTCCAAGATTTTTTATTCTCTATTCTTTTCAAGAAAAAATTTAGATCGTCACATTAAAGTCACTTAGAATATCCATATAAAAAAGAACTTCATGAAACTTTACTATTAAATATGCTAATACTCAAATAAAAGTTTAGAAAATGTAGTCAAGCCTTCCTCTTTAAGTTGATTCAAATGAAGTCAATTTTTAATTAGACATATCCTCAAGCTTCTCTGCATATTTTTTTTCTTTTTCTTTCTTTTTCTTTTTCTTTCTTTCTTTTTCTTTCTTTTCTTTTCTTTTCTTTTCCAGGATCATTTTCAATCCTTTTTCTTTTCTTTTTCTTTTCTCTTTTTTTTTTAGGTGAGGATTACTATATCTGCATAGCCTTTAATGATTTTGAACTTCACTTTCCTTATCTTAAAGTTACAAGCTTTGCACAGTCCTTCACTTTATAAATTTATATTAGCTTAAATATTTTTCATAAAGTTTTATTCTTTTCTTCTTACATGAATCTCTAAGATTTTTAATACTTCAAAATTACAAATTTCCTTACTTAAAATAGAAAAACATAGTCTTATTCTCTCATACCAAATATCTTATTCTTTAAAATTATTATTATTGAAAATTTTTACTTAAATTTACTATATATTTAGAAACATAAATATAGTTATCTAAAGTTAACCTCTAATACCACATGTCACGTTAAATTTTAAATATTTGAAAATATAGCTAAATGAGGACAAATAAAATTAAGTTTCTTTCTTTAAAATGAATTTTTCTTTTCCCCCAAACTTAAATTTTTAAAATATTTAGCATAAAGAACTTAAAAATAAGGAGTGAAAGAAAACATTTAATACATAAAGAAAAGACATACCAGTTTAAGGTTCTGATTTTTGAAACTTAATTCTGAAATATTGCAGGTGCTAATATGAAAAACTATAAGACTTAAAACATTAAATACAACATAATTCATTAAAATATGTTCAGAATGAGTTAATTACAACACATCTAACAAAATGCTAAAACTAATAACAGTACTAAACTGAATTTCAAATAACAAATAGTTTTACAATCCTATAGTTCACAACATAATATCTAAAATAAAATAGAGTTCCATAATCTAAAAATAAACAGTCTCAACAATATAACAAAAACAAACAACAAAATAACAAAGTACAATCAAACATAGTCTAAAAGAAAGATCAAACTAACATATCACCAATCATCGTCTTCTTCTTCTTCTTCCACATTCAAATTCTGTTGCTGATATGGAGTAAAGACAGGGTGAGTAAGAAACTGAACTGAGTGATCACCCTTCATATATCTGACCATCGCATCATTATAAGCAGCATCATATTCAAAATTTTGTCTTATTAAATCATCAGTGTGAGTATTTCTGGCCGCCATGTTTTCCATTATATGATCCATTCTCAAGATATCTCCCTACTGGATCATCATCTGCTCCATAAGTTCTCGAAGAGTAGGGTCACTAGAAGTAGGGTTCCTTAAAGTAGAAGGAATATCTCTGGTCTTACTTCTAGACCTCCATCCAACATGAGAATCATATGTCTTTATATTGGCAGACCTAATAGGTTTTAGAGGCTCAATGCTCTCCTCCTCTGTTCTAAATCAATTCCTACCTATTCACAGAGTGTGAAGATCAGGGCAGGGTGTGCTAAACCACCAGTGGTTTTTCCTAAAGCAATAGATCGAGTGTTCATATAAATAATAGAGCCTACATTTATCCTCATCACCTGTTGGATACAGAAGTTCAGGATGGCTCTATCCTTTGTAACCTCACTATGATGATTTGTTGGTATCATTCTTCTAGAAATAAAGTAGTGTTAGGCCTTAGATACTACATTTAACATAGAAAGTGGAAAGTTTACTTTAACATAATTCTTCACCTTCCAAGTTCCTCTACCATCAGTAAGAAAACAAATAGCCTCATCCAAAGCCTCATTCATAGCAGAAAATGATTTATATTGGCAGCTATACACATCTTTCAACTGATAGAATTAATTAATTTTACTCAAAGTAAACTCCACCATTTTTCCTCGAACAAACACAAAATCTTCAAAAGACTCCTTGAAATTGGCATATAACTCCATTACTACACCAACAATTGCCTCAGCAGTAAAATACAAAAAATTTTCCCACTATTGAGCATTGATTAATCTCTCGACTTCTCCCAGATTTTTAAATCCTTGATCCAGAATCACTTTTTTTTATTTTTAAGTAGACTATGGAAACAAGTACTAGCCTTGAAGTTGACAAGTTTTTGTTCATCATAATCCACTTTTCTCTTTCCTTTGCTCATTCTAGGTGCCATGGTAAATCTAAGGAAATTTGATAAAAATCTAAATAAATTTGAAAAATTCTGAAAATCACAATGTGAAACACTTTAAACATAAATCTATGTAGTAAGAGTTCTTCACAAAAGGATTTTCCTAAAATCTTTCAAAAAATTCCAAAAAATTTTGGATCTCGGCAATGTGAGATAAATCCTTTGTGAAAATTAAAAATTTTTAGTTCAAAGTGTAGGTCTTACATAGTGAAGAGGAAATTTCCTACCTAGAGAAGATGAAATCTGAACTTCCTTTGCCTCAAAATCGCCTCAAATCCGAGCAATAGCAAGCCCTGGGTGAAAAAATCAAGGGTTGAAGATGACTAAAAGGTAAAAATCGTGTTTTTCAGTGCAAATCTCGAATTTTTAAGGTGTTAGGACG
>NW_018240637.1:0-325 GCF_001263595.1 Phalaenopsis equestris | reverse complement strand
AATTGGACTTGTGGTGTTTTAAAAGAGTTTAATTATGTTGATTTTTCTAATCCTCTTTTAGCATGTGGATTTCAACTTAAGTTCACCACTAAGTCCTTAAGACCTAAGTGAATATATTAAGTGTGTGTATTTTGAAAAGATTTAAAACATTAAGTGATCATTATCAAGATCATTTTGATTATCAAATAAGGGTATGAAATAATTAATTTCCAAAATTATACCCATAAATTCAACAGTCATGTTATGTTAATAAAGTTTCCAAAATTTTGATAATAATGGGAATTATCTTCTGATTTAGCAAAATGAAGTGGGTTTCTACCAATTA
>NW_018240636.1:0-374 GCF_001263595.1 Phalaenopsis equestris | reverse complement strand
TAAAGGCTTAAAAATGGATTTTTCCTAACTTTTCAGTAGAAAAAATTCTAATAATTAAAATATAATTTACAAAAATATGAAATTTATTTCTTTGGGTTCCCTGGACTCAGAGAGATTTAATAAAAATATTAAACCTAATTTTTTGTTTAAATATTATTTTATATTTAATTAATACTCAAAACAAACAAATAATTATAATAATTAAATTAAATCTCTAAAAATCATGAAAATTTGTCCCAGTGGTCCTCAAACTTAGGTGAACCTCTAATAATTTTATTAAAAAAAGAGGTTTTATGTTGGTTGAATTATTAAATTTTCATTGAAAATCCTTATTTTTAAATTAAAAATAATTATAAAAATTAAATAAATTCAGA
>NW_018240635.1:0-447 GCF_001263595.1 Phalaenopsis equestris | reverse complement strand
TGTTGCGACGATCTAGTTATACACTAGTTGATGCGATATATATATAAATCAAACAGTAGAATTATCTTTGAAGCGAAAAATAAAACGAGAAAAATCACACAAGAAGGAACAACGCAGCGGAACACATTGATTTATGTGGTTCAGCAAATTGCCTACGTCCACGAAGTTGCTGAGGATTTTACTACTTGAGGAATTTACACCAGTCGATCACCTCGACTTACAAGAGAAATCTCTCACTCTTGGTTGCTCTCTCTTCTTCTCTTTTTATTCTTTTCTCTCTACACCGAGATACACCGAAGAAACTCTACACCGAGATACACCGAAGAAGACAAACTTACAAGAGAAATAAATCTAATTTCTCTTCTGCCACAAGCCACCAAGAAGAAACATAGGGAGAACAATCTTTTTATTATTCCTTCTTCTTTCTTCACCGCAAGAAACTACTCC
>NW_018240634.1:2166-19470 GCF_001263595.1 Phalaenopsis equestris | reverse complement strand
AAATTATGAATTTTAAATTTCACTGATGGGAAAAGGAAGGATGATAGTGAAATTAGGCTGTAGAATTCTTTTTATTTTTAAATTAATGATATTTGCACTCAAAAAAATTATTTTTTTTTGTATTTTTTAATTAAATTATTTATTTTTTTAAAATGTTTGAATTTGTGTTTGTAAGTTTATATGTGAAAATATTGATTTTAGTTTTGCTATGGTATTAGAATTGTGGTATTTTCAAGTGGAGCTTAACAGTGATAGAAAGTTATTAGTTTGGTAAGTAGTTAATTTTGAATAAATTTGGGTATCATGTGAAAATTTTATCATTGAAAAGTGCATTTAGACATTTTGTTAGGTCAACATATTTTGGCGTGATAAGTTTTGGGGCCATATGCCAATTGCCAAATGCCAATACAAACGCATCATTTAATACAAGCATATGCAACTCTCTTGTTAGAGTGTTCTTTTACCCTTTTGAATGTTTGCAGCGGGGGATTCAACCCGTGACCTGAGGGGATTTAAGATCTTTAAAGAGGTTATTCTACCAATACGACACTCCAGTCACCTCTAATGTGTATAACAATTCGAGTACCACGTTCTTAAGCTCAACTGAGTCAGAGGGGATTCGAACACCCGACCTGAGGGGTCTTATATCGTGGATGCCAACCAACAGACCGGGATATGCGACACACACACACACACACACATACACAGACACATATTGATGAGTAAAGTTTATTGTCTACAATGCTGCAAAAATTTTTAATCAACTAAAATTATTAACTAAAAAGAAAAATATAATATATTAAATTATGTTTAAATAATGTTTTAATATAAATAAAAAGATTAAAACCTCACCCCTTCCCTTAACATCCTTCAAAACGGCTCTTTGATATTCGAGAACAGTTTGTGTTCGACTCGTTAAACAAATGAGCTGAACACGAATAAATTTTTTATGTTCAAAATATGAATGAGCTGAACACGAACAATGGTTTTTCTTAACGTGTTGAACACGAGCTAAGTCCGGACTCGCCGTATTCGGCTTGTTTACAACCCTACTTTTATGTAGGGCAAATGAATTTACACAATCCTCAATAAGAGTTTGTTCGATTTTGATCTTGTTTGACAAGCTTTGATTAGACTCGAATTTGTTTAGAGTATTTGAGCAGTGTCTAAGCTCAATTTATTTAAATTTAAAAGTATTATAGCTTATCATCCCGTCTTAATTAAATTTCTTTGGGAGCTCATTCATGTGTTTTAAATGATATTATTCATGAATATATAAATATATGGGAACACCAAGTCGATAAGATGGTTCATTTATCAATCAAGTATTTATAAACGTATTTAAATTTATTCGATTAGTTATTCAATGAATTTTGATCGACCTGAGCCACGAGTATTTTATCAAGCATATTGGTTTATTTGTAGCCACATTTTGTAGGAGATTATATGGTTAATAAGCCTAATCTTTTTGGACCACTTGCATGCAATTTACGAGCATAACTTATCTTAACTATTTTTAAATTTACAGAGTTATTCAATTTTTTACATAGCCTTATTTTGAAATTTATTAGAATCGACACCCCCATCAACAAATAATTCTATGCATGAATCTTGAGGCGTTTAACGAGAATCTCGAGACGTTTTTTAGCGAGGAATCTTCAAAGTTATATTAAAAGAGAAATTATTGTGTTAATGGTTGCATGTCATCTTACAAGGCTGATGCAGTGGAGAAAAATGAAGATTTTGTGGTGTTGATAAGTTCAAACTAATCGAGAGAAAGAGTAAAAATTAGAAAAATATTTTATGCAGACGTCTCTTCTGCTTTTCGCTCATTCCATGGCACAATCGACTATACGTTTATATGCGCATATCTCCTCAAATGAGACATGGTACAATATAGGATCTGTTAATGCTAATAGTCATCCATCAGCTGGTGAAGCTTGTAGATACTTTGACCACAGTTAATTCGACTTTGTAGATAAATCACAGTTAACTTTACTTTGCAAATGAATCGCAGTTAACTTAACTTTGCAGCTGAACCACACAATATTGAGCTTGAATTATGTGCAGATGGTTTCACATCTTATAGCCACGATGCAAACCCTATTCATGCTGGACAGTGATTCTCATACCATATAATTTTGCCCCTTCATATGTGTATGACAATGTCATTTTATTTCTAACATTGATTAGACATGGTATACAGAACTCAAAGATTAAATTAATGCCAACTTATAATCTCTAATAGATGAGCTTCGATTATTGTGAGAAACAAGAGTGCTGATTTATAATATTGCTAAAAAATAAAATTTTCAACTTAAAGCCACTCTTATATGGATTATTTGTGACTTCCCGACTTTTGAGATGCTATCTGGCTGGAGCACAACTGAGAAATTAACTTGTCTTTATTACGTGGATATGCCCAAAACATTCATTTTGAAGTATTGAAAAATAAACTTTTGACTTGATTGTCATCCAAGGTTCTTAGCCCACAATCACCCTTTTTGAAGGAATAGAGGTACATTTCTCAGAAATAGAGTTAAAATATCAAGTCTACCCTCAAAGATAACTGGAATCAATTTATTCCAGATGATCGTTGAAGTATTAGAGATCACAAAGAGACCAGAATTAACTTTGAGTCGTCATCCAGATTTAAGTGTTACACATAACTGGATGAAGTGAAATATTTTTTGTGATCTCCATACTGGAAAACCAATTTGATTAGACATAACTTAGGTGTCATACATATTTAGAAGGTTTTTTAATAATATAATCAATACTGTGCTGGATATCAAGGGTAAAAAAAAAACATCAAAGCAAGATTTGACCTAAAGGAGTATTGCTAAAGGAAGGGGTTAGAACTTCAAAAGACAAATGCATGTAAAATAATAAAGCCCAACACTACATACTCTCTTACATTGGACCAACAAAGAACAATATTTGAGTGGATGCATTCTCTAAAGTTTCCAAATGGTGTTGCTTCAAACATACACAACCGTGTTCTTATGAATGGGGAAAATATTTGTCATAAAGAGTCAATATTGTCATATTATTTTGCAGTGTCTATTAGCAATTACATTCAATGTCCTACTAAAGGCAGTACTTGATCCATTGATTTAAATCAATGCATTCTTCTGGGAGTTGTGGGCAGGGAGTTTGAATGTTGATTTATTGAAGAATTTTGATGTGAGTATTCCTTTATTATTATGCAAGTTCGAACAGACATTTCCATCCTATTTCTTTAATTTTATGGAGCATCTACCCATACATCTATGTTATGAGGCTATATTAGGGGTCCAGTGCAGTAAGAATGTATGTATCCCTTTGAGAGAGATGTCTTCTCGATGCATACATTCAAGCCTTACATTTTATTTTAGAGTAATATACTATCACATTTATTATAAAGTGATTTTATCTGTGTAAATTTCTAAATAAAATCAAAAAGACTGTTAAGAGTAAAACACATACGAAGGGATCGATATGCAAGTCATACCTATTACAGAAAATAATTTCTTTTTGTTCTCATTATTTCAAGTAAATGAGACAAATGCATGAAATTGTTGGTGACATGTCTTCACAAATAAAATTATCTATATTTCAGGTATCAAGTGAACTATTGGGTAGGCATGACACGCGCAACCTTAACAATGAAGAGCTTAAAGCAGCTACAATTTATGTTTAATTGAACTGCAATGAAGTGCAACCATTCATAAAGTAAAATTAAATTTAATAAAGATTTTCTCATTTATTACTTGAAATGTTATACTAATTAACTCAAACATACAAATAATCATGATGTGAGTAGGTTATTTTGATAACTTTAACATAAAGGATGGCTCAAAAAAGCAAGAAAATCGAAGATTAATTTTGAGCATGGTTCAAATTATACATATGTTGAAGTAACTCATCAATTCACTGGTACGTCATATAATTGTTGCATTCAAAATAAAACTAATTGTACTTTGGAACTTCTTCTAAGTTTCATAATATAATAAACATTAATTGTGGTGTTTGTGTTAGAGAAAACACATACACATATAGTGAGACTAGCTATTACATTATACTAAAAAAACAGTTTAGTTGCAATATTTAAGTTATGTTGAATGCAATGTCTACATGTTCAATTGTGAGTGGTTTGACTATGTTCCTAATCAAGGAATAGAAACACTCAACCCATATGATATTACTAAAGTTAAAATGAACAAAAGATTTATGAACTTCAATCCATCTAGTCTAACATGTCAGGAAAGTCACTTAGATTATATATTGCTCATGCTTACGATTGATGTTAGTACTAATTAATTTTAATTGTCTTTTTTACTATTACAAATAACAAGTGCTCAACTCCGGAGGGACCTCATGTTCAGGATACTTTGGAGAACACGTACAGAAGGCTGAAATACGTTGTGTGTCGCTTTGACAGGTATGTCACTCTTATATCCACTCTGATCAGTCTTTTTGCTACCCCTCCTGCACCTGCTCCATTGCAGGTACCAAATTCCGCACTTGCTCCGTCGTAAGTACCAACTCGCACACCTGCACTAGTTCTTTGTCCAGTTTTCTCCTCTGATGAGTCGAACCCATCGACTGCTGCCCCTCAGATAGATGACACTTCCAATAGGGTGTTTATTGTGCTGGAGAGAGAAATGTAAGTCATATTTCTTTAACATTAGAATAAGTTCAAAGTTTGTCTTGATATATTTAATAATTAATACTTTTCTTTCAAGTTCTTTCCTTCTATGCTACCTGTGACACTCATCATATAGATCATCTGATGTAGGTATGATCATACATATCTCTCTTAGAAATAGATCCCAATTATAACTCGGGACATGTGGTTCAAAGAGTTTGAGATAGGATCACTTAATTTGAGTTAGAATAATGATTTATATTTTTATACTAATCAATATTTCACAATTTCTAATTTGCAGAGGTCCTTCTACTAGTTATCGGAGCATCACTGGCAGATCTAGCACATTTTTTTAAGTTTGTGGCAGGCATCGATTGGATGACATGTTCACCATAGCATATAAGTAGGGCAAAAAGCCCATCTAGATGGGTGAGGATGTATGGGATGACATGACCAATGCCCGGGCCTCTCCAAATTATCAAAAGAAGAGATACAAACCAATAGAATAGGATGATGGAGGAAGCCAGGGTGCCGCACTCCACATTGGAGGTTTGAATCCCTACACAAAGACCCTACACAAAGAACTACTAGAAACTATTTAGATTATCTAAAAATTCAGAAATTTAAGGATTTATGTTATTATGTGATATGTACCATTATCTCATGTACACCAGCCAAGCAGCTTGACTGAGAGCCATCAAATGTAGAGTTGCATGTCCTAACACATTGACGCCTAGGCACGCACCAATGGGTCTCCGACTACTTTTTGTGACTACTAATGTTTAAAAAGACAATTAATATTTGATTTTAATTTATGTAGGAGGAGTAGGCAGAGGGAGATGGTGAGCTAGACCTCAACATCTGCTAGCAGCAGTGGCAGCTAGTCTACCACTGGTGGGGAAGAAAAAAGGGGAGGGTGCACGACCTAGGCACAAAGAACATTTTGTTTGAGGTGAAGTACTCTCGTGGTGCTATTGGTGGCTCTAACCCGTTACATGCTCCATATGATGAGCTTTCCAAGCGCATCAGCGTCATGAATGAAGAGCTCCGATAGGTGTGTGAAGACCAACAGATGGTCTAGCATATCTCACAGAGAGTTTTGATTGGCGGGGCAAGTGACATGCGAGTGTCGTGGATGAGAATGAGGAAGAGGATGATGATGATAATGAGGACAGGATTATGAATCTCATTATGTGTTTGATGATATTCCCCTCCTATAGGAATTTATGTTTTTTTCATTTTTGTTTATGTGAACATTTATTATGTATAGTTGTGAACTTTCAAATGTTTAGATCCTTATCTGTTAAATTGTGGTTGTTATCACTGTTTACACTTGTTGGTGATCAAGTTTTTAAGTTGTGATGAAGGAAACTAATTATGCTTCTTATATTTATTGTTTGTAGGTATGTGAAAATCTAATCATTCTTTTGTAATTTTTTTTTTGTTTCTTATAGTTTTGTGTCAGATTAGTGTCAAAACATTGGACGCTACTCACAAGAGTTGAAACAATATAGATTGATATTGGTCAACGGTATTCTGACGTCAATTTGCAAAAACTTCGTTATGATTGCGTCGGCCATTGATCATACGGATCATATTAAAGGCAATATTTACAAACCCTAAATCCAACCCAAAAATATTTGCGTCGGATATTTTTGATGCTAGTACAATTATCAATGTTGGTTTTAACGGCAAAAAGAATCCGACGCTAAACAAGATTAGCATAAGATTTTCACTTGATTAGCGTCAGATGTGTCTGATACTTATCATAAATCCTACAGTGTCATTTTACGACGCTCATCATAAATCTTATAATGTCATTTTATATCTAATAATATTTAATCAAAAGATAATTCTCCTATGAATATTTTAAACTATTCAAAACTTGTTGTAAAATATCGTTGAAGAAATAAAAAGATATTGCATTTGAAATCATCTTATTTCACTTGAGTTTTAGCTCGATGTTTTGAGAAGTTTTAGCTCGATGTATTTCACTTGAGTTTTAGCTCGATGTTTTGAGAAGTGGCCCATCTAAATGAAATTTTGATAATGGGTTGGGCCTTCGTTTATGTTCTATCTCTATGTGTTAGTTTGTTGCTGTTTTATTTCTATTTGGTCATTTTTTGATGAGATTTGCTTGATTTAACTCTCCTTACAAAGGCACATAGTGAAGTGTTTAAGAATCTAATATCCAATATGCCCTTCAATTTTAATTATACTTATAACTGTTTGAGCTATAATATTTGAGTTCACTTAATCAGCTGGCCAGATGATCCGCATCAAAGTTACTTTCTAATGAGAAACAATATTGAGAATTTTGTACAAATTTTACCAATCCCATTATTAAACAACCTATTAAATTTAAAAATAAACTTTAATTGATTGAAATTTTAAATACAAATCATTTTAATGAGTATAAACAAACTATTTATAAAAAATAACCAAGTCTCCTATATAATGTTATATATCTTAAATGTGCATATTATATAGTTTTAGTCCAATTTCTTAACACCTTTATTCAATAGTCTTAAATATTTTTCAAAATTATAAAGAGAAAAATAAAATTTCTTAAGTTTATAAAGAGTGTATTTGTAAAATTTTTCATGTTCGTTCAATTAGTTAGTTCAACTGCACTAAATGAATTAAGCTACTAGTAATTTGTGGAGCGTATTGGTTCACTTGGTATCCTAATTCCACAATATTATTATTGAGGAGCCCGATTATCTTGAAGAGAAAATATTACATCAGGACTCTGGAGGCAATGGTGGGGCGCCACGTGTCAAGTGGGCCCCACCACAACACACTGGCATCGACGACCTTTTACATTGAATTTTGTGTTGTGAATGTTTGACTTGGCAAAAGAGCGAACCAACAACTTCTTGCAAGCCATTGGACCCTTTTGATCCTCATCCCTTTTGTTCTATGGAGGAGGTGCTATGTTATTACTTTTTCATTCAGATTCTAAGCATTCTCAGGGCTTTGGAACATAAAAAAAAATTTTTAAAAATTTTTTTTAGTGATTGAAAATAAACTAATTTTGCTTATAAAATTTTGAGTTGATTTGTAAAATTTAAATTAATTTCAATTTTAATTATATGTTATTAGATTAAGGGTTCGATTAAATTTACGTCCCGCTAATCATTTTTTTTATTTTTAAAAAATAAAATATTAAAAAAATAAAATTAAAAATTTCATTACTTGCACCATTAATAACTTTTTTAAAGTTATTAATAATCCGATATCTTTATTTTATTTTAATTTTTAGCCAAATTATATTTCCGTTAATCAGAGCAATGCAATCCTTTGTGTTCTTGAAGTTGGATCTTGAAAGAATGCGTCAAATCTTGAAATAATAATAATAATAATAATAATAATAATAATAATAATAATAATAATTGGGGGATGCTTACTAAAGTTTGACAGATTGTCTTCTGAATTTTTATTTCAATAGTTTTATTGATCAGTTTGATCCCTAAAGTTCTTCAAAGATCAAAACCATTAATTTCTTCAAATTATACATTTTTTTGGATAAATCATTTCATTTTTTTGGGCCAATTTTGTTATAATTTTTGCCGAGTTTTGATCTTAATCGAATTCTTTTATTTCCGTCCGATCAATTCATTGAAATTCAGCTTCAGACATATTTCAAAATCATCAATATGAATCCGTGTTCATCTGAAACTAAACTTCTCGTTGATTCGAATGGGTCGAAACAACCGCTTGAACAGAAAAGGATAAAACTAATTAAATTAAAATTAGTTTTCACCCCCTTGATTTATTGATGATTTGAATGAAAAATGACTTGTTTTTATCTTAATAGAATGAAAAAAATGTATTTTTTAGTTCTCATAAGAGAATGATAGGTAGCATTCAATAAAAAATACATTTATTCACCTATTAACTACATTAGAATAAAAACCCTATTAAAATTCATAAACAATACTCCTTCTGACAACTTCAAAGCACAAACTAGACATATTTATACCATAAAAATCATGGTCTAAAATATTTTTTCATTTAAAAATCCAAATCTCTATATCTTCTTCTTCTTCTTCTTCTTCAATCTCAGAAAATCCAATTTCATTCCCTCTGACTCTTCATGCAAGCCCTAATCATATGAGAAGAAACAGGCCTATGCACGCCATGGGAGATTTATAAAACTTGCTTATTTCTACTTTAACTTATCTGAATCTTCTCCTGCAACTCCATAGATGGAAGCTTGAGTGGCGTGGGGAAAAATGAATGATGTAGGGCATACCCCACAAATGGCTTCCTTATGCTGTTTAATTATCCATTTGCAAAGAAGAAAATAAAATAATTATATATAAATATTAGGGAGAGCATTTAGATGCATACCACATAATTTGTATGCATTTATATATCTGACATCTAAACATTTATGTTTATATGTAACATCATATCAAAGTTATCACCATATTTGGAGGCAATAATGGTGGTGGTCGGGCAACGACGCTCGGACGATGGTGGCGACCATATGATGGTGATTTTGCAGTGGTGGAATTCATGAAGCTTCAAGAGCATGGAGCTCCTTCAACCTTCTCCTCCAGGTCCATCCCCCATTCATGATGAGAGTGAGGGTCTATTTATCGATTTTAGAAGTGTCATCTTTTGTAAATGCTGTATGAATTCAGACCACTCTATCAGACAACCTATAAAAATTCTCTTGATCTGATGTAGTCTTATTAGTATTTGAATGTCTTAATGATGTCAGAATTAAGTGGTCTTATGCTCTTTTGATTCATCTCATCAAGACGCTTGATTTGATCATAAACTCACAAAAAATTGAAGATCATCTGGCCCTCCAAAGTATATTCCAAATCTTTTCTTATTCTTTAAGTGCAGGATGCGGACTCACTCGGGTTTGGATAAAAATTTTTTTTTGTCATTTGGGTTGTTTGATCATAAATTGGAAGATGGGTAATTTTTTCAGCATCTAATCCAAAGGAGCGTCGAGATTTGTGGGGATCACTTCAATTTTTAAGGGATGTATCAACTTCAAAAAAATTCATTTCTAGTAGTTAACTAGAACTAGTATCACTTCACTGTTATATCATTATTATTGTTATCATTATTATTATTTTACTCACATGCATTTAAGAAAAAAATATTAATACATTATGTTGGTTATCATAATTAAAATAAAAAATATATATATAAATAATTAAATAATAGTAAAATGGTACAAATAATTTTTCTCATTAAGATGAGTTTGAGTTTGAAAACGTTTATCATAATTGTTTTTATTCAATTTTATTAATTTTTTTTTGCTGAACATAAATGAATTTAAAAAAAAAATTATATTTTAAGGTCCCTATATTTTTTCACTTCTAAGCAACTCATACCATCAATTATGAGAGAAAATTTTTATAAGACTTCAAAATCAATAACAAAATGTGATCAAATCAATGGCCAGATCTATGTTCTGCATCATCTTCTTTAATCCATTATATCCTTAAAGAATTATTCAGAATCAAACTTAGATGATCCAGCTGATTATATACTTTCCTTGAACATCGATTACTGCTGTATTTATTGTTGTCAATGAAGTTAGAGTTTAAAATTCATAAGAGAAGAAGATGAACCCGAGGACTATTAATGGATACTTTATTGGATATGTTGAAGAATCTAAGGGTTACATGATCTATTGTTCATCTAATAGCATAAGAATTGTGGAATCAATATATATATATATATATATATATATACATACTATTATTAATGATATGATTATAAGTGAGAGTGACTTTCAACCTCCCATTTCAAGTGACAGATCAATTATTGTACATAACAATTCTCAAATTTCAATGGGTATTAGAGGACCAAAAATTGAAATTTGGCATATTGTTGATAATGAGTTAGTATGTTTATTTGTTCTTGAAACAATTAACATCTTTAGAGGACATTGCTGCTACATTAAGAAGATCTATTAGAGAAAGAAGGTCAATATTTCCTAATAGTTATTTTATGTATCTTCGAGTATAGAACAATAGTATTAGAGCTGAAAATAATCGCGGAATAATTTCACAAGCTTTATGTTGTAAAGATTAGTTAGATTCATGATGATATGTCATGAAATATGAGATAAATTCTATGACAGATAATAAAGTATGGAATCTTATTAAGCTACAAAGATCTATTGGATTTCTTGAAAAGTATCATGAAACTTATTGCATCTTTTGATTTTGAGTTTAAATAAGCGGATGCAAAAATCATATATTATGTAATGGATATTTTGATGAGAAGATTTATATAAAATAGCTAGAAAGATCCTCTCCTAATGATGGTGTGCATTTGATGTGTAAGCTTAAGAGGTCTATATGGATTACAATAAGTGCCTCTTCAATGGTATTTAAAGTTTAAAGACATGTTCAAAATCTATTTATTTAAATTTGGAATGTTATAAATTAATGTGTATACCAAGCAATTAGTGAAAGAAAAATTTATTTTCTAATATTATGTATAAATAAATTTTACTTACATCCAATGATATGAGTTTGTAATGTGAGGTGAAACAATTTCAATCTAAAAGGTCTAATACAAATAATACTTCTTATATCATTACCATTAAAATTCTAAGAGACATTTAGATCCATTTCTAAAAACATATTTTAGTAAGGTTTTGAAGAGACTTTGAATGAAATATTTCTCACCAAGCATAACTGTCATTATAAAAGATGATAAATTTAGTTTAGGTCAATCCCTAAAATATAGTTTTTAAAGAAAAATGAAAATTATTTCATATGTTGTAACTATCGATAGGTTAGTTTATAGGGTTTAGGGTTTACAATGTTAGAAAGCTATTAGGATGATCCAAAAATGTGTCCATTGCAATTGAGCTACAAAGAATACAATAAATTATCCTTTTCAATGTACATTTTGATAATTTAGAGGTAAATGATTGCTCTAATTATGGCTTTCTAATTATTTTAATTCTTATAAAATAACATTTGTGCATTTTTTATTTTTATTGGTGGAATTGTCTCCTAAAGGAGTGTCAAAAAGACTTTTATTCAAATTTCACTATAAAATCTGAGTTTATGTTTTGTTTTAAGGCTATCATTGAAATATTTCTTTCCTGAACTTAAACTTGTGGATTCTATATTAAGGCTATTAAATATAAATTATAATAAATCGACTGAGTGCTTTTGGCAAAGAAAATGCATTAATAAAAATATAGAGGTTATTGAATACATGAGCACAAAATAGATAATAGTTGAAACTTTGACTGAGAGTATGCCACTGCATAAATTCATTGGTCATGTAGACTGTATGGGCTTTTTTACTTTAGTTGATCTCATTAAAAAATAATATTAATAATGAAACTCTATATAATTGTGTTGTTTTTCATGTTTAGTTAATTATATGAATGCATTCTTTATATGATAAATATCATTAAATTGGACTTAAAATAAATATAAAATTTGTTCTTTATTTGTTATTTATGGTAGATAAATAAGAGGCAAAATCATTGCAAAGCAAACATGAACTTGAAATATACTATTTATTTTTACAGAAGCTATTGCCATAATTCATGAATTTGTTTCTAACTAAAATAGTGATGAATTAGTTGGATCAAGCAAGAGAATGTTGGTTACCACAATTAAAATAAATTGTTTAATTAAATAGTCAAAATAAATCTTCTCATTATGATAAGCTTGAAAGTGTTTTCATAAACTTTTTATTAAATAAATTATTTAAAATTTTTTGTGAAGGACAAAATTTAATTAAGAAAACAAAATTTTGGGGCCCCTGAGTCGCATCTCTCTTTTAAACAAAATATGCACTATTGATTTGGAGCAAAGAAAAAAATAAAGGTTTAGGAGATTTCAAAACTAATGAAAATGTGACCAAATCAATGAAAAAAGTGATCAAATCAATGATTAGAGATATTTTATTAATATAATTTAATTCTCCATTATGTTGCTTAATTGACTCAATGTTTAAAGAACTCACTTAGAATATAAGTAATTTATATTATCCTATCATAATCATCTTACTTCAAAATCCATATTAATTTAATTATTCATCCCACAAATGCTTACCTTTTTTTCCCTAACATCCTACCAAATTAGCCTTGCATTTTGGGAAAGAAAAGTTATTTCATAATAAAGTCACTATATTTCAATAAAATTTTCTCTATGGCCATCAACTGATAAAGATAACCACCTATTGAATTAGCCAATTTCAAGATACAACTCCACTAAACCCTAACCAAACCTTCTAAATAACAAATTAGATATTTATGATAGGATTATTTTATTGTCTTTTTAATGTTACATGATGTGTTAAATGACTAAATAAAATCATGTTACAAGGAGAAGAAAAAGAAAAACCAGCATGATTATACCCATATCAACCCAACCCTAAGTCCACTCTCCCTCCCCTTAATAATCATTGAAACCACACCTTTGTTTGTGTGATTACATCACCAAGCATGAAAGCTACACAACTTTGCTTTGACTGCAATGATTCCAAGCTCTATTTTGTCATCCTTCCTCAGATATGGAAGGAGAGAAACAAATTTGAAGTGATGGTGAGGTCCTCAAGAAGACAAAATGATTTAAAGCTCTAATAATACTGTGCATGCTGTTACTCAGGCAAAGTGATGGATTTTTGTGCTTCTGTGTGAGAGGTTTGCCTGCCGCTATATAATGAGAAAAAAAATATAAAAAATATAAATATAAATATAAATAAAAGGGAACTTTAGCTCTCATGCTTTGCTCATTAAGGCCCTCCCTTGAATCATAAGGTGGCCTGCCTGCTCCTTATATTGGCGTGATTCTTCCATAATTATTATATTATATTATATTGTAGGGGCTTTTACATACATACCACACAATTCTTATGTATTTACTTATCTAACATCTAAACTTTTCTTTTCTTACAATTATAACGGCCAAATGTTTCATTCCATAACAATAATATTTTCAATTTAACTCGTAAAAGTGAAATGCCCCTTTCCATGCATAAATAAGGCGGTATCTTACTCTCTCTCTCTCTCTCTCTCTATATATGTATATATATATATATTTGCTTTATTAGAGATTTGTGTGTGTTGTATTGCGTGAGTTGGACTTTCTTTTAGACCCTCTCATACAACCTTTCTGCATCTTTTCCGCTTTAATATATTAGTCCTTGAGCCTTTTCTATATATATATATATATATATAAATGTATGTAATCTTCCTATATTATATCATAATATATTATTAAATAATATTATATATTTTGAAAATTTGGAAGAGTTAGTGTTCTCTTCTTTCCATGGAAGGGTAAAGTCTGATATGTTTGTCTTTTTAAGTCTAGAGGAAGCTTTAATTATTGTTGATGTAATGAGCACAATTTGAGCCTGTATAAAGTTAGAGATGAATGAATAAATTTGAAAAAAAATTACACTCCCTGTCCCTCGTAATTTTATGTGTAAATTGATTTTAAGGCCTCGTTTATTTTGTATTTTATGTATTTGAAGATTTAACATCAGACTCCTCGTATTTGGCCATTTATGCCTTCTTTTAACCATTTAGAAATCCGCAGGATTATCTTACCAAAATATAACCATCACGTCACAATATATATATATATATAGGTGAATAATGTCAAATTCAATTTAATAACTAGTGGTGTTTTATGTTTTTCCACTTGCTTTTAAATTTATTTTTGAAAGTAAAATAAATTGTTTTTTTTTTAATATTTAAAACATTATATGCATGGGATATTTATTTCATCTTGGAGATAAAAAACTATAGGACCATGTGCCTCTAAACCCTAATAATAATGATAATAAAGTGGAATGGGGAAAGGGGGAATGTCCCTCACAAGCCCGGCCATTTCCTTGGGGCACGCAGACCAAACACTTGTTTTTTGTTTTTAAGGGTCCATATATGGCATCATGTGGGTTCCACACCTTTAGTTGACGTTATGTGTTTTTTTTTGCTAGTAATTAGCTTAATTTTATGTCTTAAAAATAACCTAAAAGGGAGTACAAATGCTAGAAACAAAATGAACTCCTTTTGCCCAAAAAAAAAAAATGAAAAGACTAAAGGAATTCATCATTGGCATTGGAGGTGGTGGTGATCAACAATGGGCTAGGTTATTGTTTTTTTTTCAAAATAAGTATCTTATGTTTCATCTCTAAGATTGATGAGATTAAAGGAAAAAAATTAGGTGAATCAATAATCAAAAAGTATAATAAAACAAAAAAGCTTTAATCCAACTACGTGGGGTCGGCTACTTGAATCTTTTTTCTCCATTGCGTCCTATTTAGTGTCATATTTTCATATTTTCATTTAGTTCTAGTAAATTAAGTTCGTTTTTCATACAATAAGCCCAAGTCTTCCTAGGTCTATCTTTGTCTTTCTCAATACAAGTCGAATCTGAAACATCTGCTCTCCTAATCGGATCATCAGATGGTCGAGTTTAATAGCAATATCAAATCAAAAAATATAATAGCAATATCAAATTAATTGAAAATTTAAATGAAGATAGGTTCAATGTTTGTTGATATTTCTGAAATAGGAATGAATAACAAAAAAACAAAGACATTTGATGTTTGCTAGAAGATTCACGATGGTAGAGTGGTTATTTAGCGTTGTAATTTTACACGAAAGTTCAACTCTAAGAAAATAATGTGACAGGTAGAGACACTAAAAGTTTTTCTGTGAAAAATCCTTAATGTGAAAAATCACAGGGCCTAGCCAAGTCAGAAATAATCTACTATAGCTTGATAAGTATAGGTACGTACTATTGTCCCACTTGCAGGAAAAAGTCACACAACTAATGTATTCATATCCAAGAGGACACATTGCACAACGGTAGGGGTGGTTTCAATTGTAGGTGTCAGAACATCAGTGTGACTCCTTGAAAATGCATCATCATGCATTGTTTAGAACGACATGCTGCTCTGTAGAATACTCCCCTACTCTACGAAGTTGGCTGCTACTCTGCACAGTGCTTCGTTACTCCATAAAGGTGGCCTTTACTGCGCACATCGTTTCATGACTTCACAATGTTGGTCGTTGTTCAACAAGATGCCTCATTTTAATGAGCAGGGGTCGACCAACGACAGACGATGGTGGCCAGAGATTGGTGGTCGACTATAGTCGGTGATGGTAGGAAGGAGAAGCGTTTGTCACATCTATTTTGCAGAATACTAAACCTCAGCTCCTTCTCTGCTCAGTCCTTCTACAAGTTTAAGTCTTAGTCCCCTTTCATAAAGGGGCATAGCTATATTTATAGAGACTAGAAGAGACCTCAAGATAAATAAGAAAAGAATTTTGACGACTCTATCTGATTGTTCAAAGAGATCAATTTGCTCGGATAGTATTTTGCAGCATTTTACGGACATTTAGTTGTCTTATTGGTGTCAGAATTGAATGATATTGGGTTCATTAGATTTTTCTCATTGCGACACTCAGTTTGGTAGTAAGCTTTTAAGAATCGAAATTTGTTTAAGCTTTCAATTGTACACTAGAAGCTTCTAAAAATAATTTAGAAACTCGATTTGGGCTTGATTTGACTCGAATTCGATCAACTTTAGCGTCCTTGTATTCGTCTCATTGAATTAGCCAATTTGAATACTTTTGTTGAAATTGGACTTTTGCATGATTTTTAATTCAGGTTTGAATATTCCTTATTCAAAATATTATTTTAAGATTTGTGTCACACCTTGAGATCTAAGCTTGATGATAAAATTTGTTGACAGTTTGTCTGGTCTCCCTATTTTCGGAAAATTCTTACTTCGCCATCTATATATATTACGGTCGGCTCAACATGTCAGATTGGTCCATGTCGAGTCGTGTCACAAGCCACTTCATGGTTATTATCGTGTCGTCCATCATGAGTTAGTCTGGTTAAACATGTTGGCATGTTGTTGGTATAGTGTCACAAATCAGGTGGGTCACTACAAGATGGAATGGGTTGTAGCACGGTAACAAAAGGAAAATATGTTGAGATTTTCATACCTATTTTATACTGTTTTTAATAAAATTGCACTTTAAAAAAAGATATTTTTGATATTTTGTTGCAAGAATGATGAATTAGGGTCAATTGAGCAAAAAAATGCAAAAAGGAGCGAATTTGAAGCAAGAAAGACTAAAATATGGAGATTTGAACTAAGGGCGCAGACGACGCCTTTGACGCCGCCGACGATGAGTTTTTCCCGAGGCTACAAGAGAAAATTCTCTAGAAGTCCGCCGACGGCGCCCTCAAGACCGCCGATGGCGAGCTCGCCTACTCAAGCTTTGGATAAGGCCAAATTTTGAAGGGATGCTTAGGCAACTCTTGGGAAAGCTCATCCACAACTTTAAAAGACTATTTTGGCCGAAAATTGATGGAGAAGAAAGAGTTGGAAGAGATTCTAAAATTCTTGGAGGTTAGAAAAGTTCCATTAGTGTTTGTTAGAGTGTAAAAAGTGTGAGGAATTCTTCGAGAGATTGTAAGAGTGGAGGGAAAGTGAGAGATTTCTTCCTCCTTGCTACTTCGAAAAGGAATTCTGTGTGCTCTAAACAGAGGAAGATATTCAGAAGAACTTTGAGGATTGTTCTTGAGGAGAAATTAAAGATAAGTTATTTACTTGTTATTGTTTGTATGACTTTGATTTTATATATGAATTCTGAGTTTTGTTGTGTTTTCCCCATGAGATCTGAGTAGTTTTCT
>NW_018240634.1:0-1439 GCF_001263595.1 Phalaenopsis equestris | reverse complement strand
ATTAAAGTATTGCTTTTCTAAAATCTTAGTTCGCTGTTCTAAACCACTCCCTATGGGACTGATATCTAGGACTCCATTAGAGCCCTATAATACTTGAGTGATACGTATACTTGCGTTGATAAGTGTGACTTTACAATTATTGAATATTTATTACATCCATATTTATCTTATATTTTTAAGCATATATAAAGTCGCCGGTCACACGGGGCTAAAGATCATGATTTATGGGACGTGGATCAGATGGTGGTGATAAAGCACTGAGTTGTCAATTGAATGGCAATCATACACTTGCGTAGGATCAATCGAGAAGATGCATTGGGCATCTAGTGTTGTGGAACGCTTCATGCGGGCATGCGCGGATTAGCCATAATCGAGAGGTACGTAATGTTATTGAGGGATTCAAGTGTTTTTTTTCTTTCAAATTTTGTTCTTTTTTATACAACTTTATTACCTTTTTTTAGCCCATGTTTAGGCCCAAAAGAAAATAAAAAAATATGGAGTCTCCTAACTTATTTGTGCAATCAACTGAGCCCTATTTTAGCATTGCTTCTACTCTCTCATAAGTCTCCCTTCGTGTTTGTTTAATTAGTAGAGCCCAACTTTAAAGTCATCGATCCCACACCTCGAAGTGTTCCTGCCTATTTGTGCAATTAACAGAGCTCCATTTTGACATTATTTTTTCCCACCTCAGAGTCTCTCTGCTTGTTTGTATGATCAACGGAGCTACCCTTTAGCTTTGTCGCTGCCCACTCAGAGTCTCCTCACATGTTTGTGGATTAACAGAGCTTCCCTTTTTGTTATTTTTGCTCCTTTCGAAGGAGATTTTTTGTGTTGATATTATTATTTTCAAAGGAGATTTTTGTGTTGCTAAAATTTTGATATCTGAAAAATTCCATCCGCATGAAAATCAGCAGAAGTACCCAAATTTTGAGAAGACGATGCTGACACCATTTAAAAATAAGCTGACACTTTCATCAAGAGAATGTAAGACCGAGCTTGAAAAGATCATCCACATGCTTGATGAGCATAAACGAGATAACTCATTGATCATAACATAGAGACTTTATAAGCTTTCAATCGAGGATGCTGTCATTTGAAGAAGAGATCATAAAGTTGTAAACCTTTTAATGATGAGGAGGATGTTGTATTTGTTGGCATCAATTTTTTATGTCAAATGTGTAGGGTCTCCACATGACTAGCTCGAGTCGATTCAGTACTTACTCTTAGCATCTCATAGCTCAAGACACACATTCGAGACATCTGGTACGTATTCAGAGCAAGAAACCAGCGTTTGGGATGATTCAGGCCCACCCAGAAGAACCCGTAGTTGGATAGACTCACCTAGGACATTGAACATATTTGATATCCTTTCTAGTGTTTAGGGGTCCCACTATATCCATACGAAGCCTCCCCAGAATTGAGGGATGTCATGGAGTCCT
>NW_018240633.1:0-1443 GCF_001263595.1 Phalaenopsis equestris | reverse complement strand
AGAATAATGGCAGACAGGAATATTCTCTATCATATTTAGCTCATTGATCCATGCAGGAGTGAAAGTAATCCATCTTCCTCGCACATAAATAACTCCTTGGTTGATTCCATGTAAATTTGCATAAAATTCTTTTACCATAGGAACTACCACGGTGGCAGTAGTGTAGCACAGTAGTGTAGCACAGCACTTCCCATCTTTGCCGCACTATCGTTTCTTCAATATCCGTCGTGGGATTATTCAATCAGTGATTCACGAATCCTCGTTCCTTGATTAATCTTTCCTTCGTCAGTAACTTGTTGAAGATTCACTGTGCTTCCACACTAATGAACTTTCACTGATTGAAAACTCGCATTCTGGGATTATTAAGGGAATTGGATGCCATAGGAATGAAATTGACGTAGTTTTTCTTCGTTTTTGGGGAGAAAATATGAACTAGAGTTTGAATTTTTTTAGTTTAAAAAGACTATTCCCGCCCAAAAATTGTCAAAAACCGCTCATCGGACACAAGAAATTGCCTCTCACCGGTCTCGCCGTCGGCGGCGTCGATGGGGACGTCTGCGTGCCTCTGTGTTAATTTTGTTTGGACTCTGGGGAAAAACCTGCCGTCGGCACCATCGAGGGCGCCGTCGGTGCCCAAGGCAAAATTTTTACAGTTTCACTCTGGTCGAATGCATTACAATTTTTCTTTATGGATCCAATTTTTAAGATGTTTTAAGGGTAAATAAGAGTGGTATAGCTTAATACTACTATAAACTAACGATAATTTCAAATAAAAACTACTACAATCACGATAAAAGTAAAGATAAATATGGGTTGCCCCCCAAAAAGCGCTTAGTTTAACGTCGTCACCCCGACCTATTCAGGTGTTATTCAGGTTGACTGTTCATTAAAATCTCTGTAAAATTTTGTCTGTTACCCTCATAATATGGTTTTAATCTGTGTCCATTTACTTTAAATTTATTTCTCATTTTCTGATCTTCAATTTAAACAGTTTTCAATTTCAACAGTTTTGTAAGTATAAACTTGAGTCACAGTAAAGGTTCCTAACCAATAAGACTTCAATTTCCCAGGAAATAACATCAGCCTAGTGTTGTAGAGTAAAACTAGAGTTAATCTTCCCATTTTCGTTTTTTCTGGTTCAAAGTTCTTCTGGTTAATCTTCTGATCACGCCATAACTTTAGCTTTTCTTTATAAATTCTGTCATTATCATAAGATTCATTTCTTAATTCTTCCAATTCATTTAATTGGAACAATCTCTTCTTACCAGCATCTTTCAAATTATATTTGAATTCTTTAATCGCCCAATATGCTTTATGCTCCAATTCTACTAGTAAGTGACGATTCTTTCCAAAAATCAGTCTGTAAGGAGTCATTCCAATAGGAGTCTTATAAGCAGTCCTGTAATCTCATAATGCAGTATCCAATCTACGGGACCAATCTAT
>NW_018240632.1:0-1510 GCF_001263595.1 Phalaenopsis equestris | reverse complement strand
GGATGTTATATTTTCATAATAAGAAGCTGTTTTTTTATATGGTGGCCTTTGTTCTTTTCTTTCACATTGCTGAAATTTAATAAACATGACAACCATGCTTAATACATTGCTACATGAATTTCTTAAAATGGCAAGAATAGTTTCTCTTTTGCAAGACCATATAAGGATTTAGCTTGTTCGAAGTGACACTAATGTTATCCTTAGTATCTTGATTAAATAAAAATTCTCACTTTGCATGTTTTGAGAACTCCTTTAGCTTTTTTGGCTCATTATCATTTTTGATAGAGGAAGTACAATTTTTAAAAATTAATTGCTCGTGGTGGTTAAAATATGCATCTTTGCTTGCAGTCTGAGATGAAAATGTTTGGAGGTTTTGAAACTATTGCTCTCAAACAGCATTTTGGAAAGAAACTAATGGAACTTGAGGATGAAAAAAGATCTGTACAGGTTATCAAAACATGTTCTTAATTGGTTTTGTAAATCTATGTATTCTCTTTTCCTTCTAAAATTTAGCTCACACTCAAATATTTTCAGCTCGAAAGGGATCGGTTATTGGCTGAAGTTGAAAGCCTTGCAGATGGCCATTTACAGAAGTTCCCAGATATACACTCCCAGAAGTTAAAGTCACTTGAAGCTTGTCACGAGGCGCACGTGTCAAAAAAGGGGAATTTTGTTTTTATATATATATATATATATTTGTAGATAAGAGTGTCAAATTAGCCCCTTGAAATTTTGTAGGGGGGTCATTTTATAAAAGAGCTAATTTAGTCCCCAAATTTTTTATGTAGCTGAAATAGTCCCCACGCAGGATTGTTTCAGCTCCAATTTAAAGAGTCTGAGCATTAATTTGACACTTCTTATAGACACTGGGATGAAAATAACATCATGTAACAGTCAAAGGGCTATGTCGACATTTTACTCTTTATTTATGACAATATATTCTAACATTTAATTTTATTATTCATTTTTCCTTTCAGATACTGGATCTCAAGAAGACACAAGAGAACCAGGTTCAGCTTGTAAAGCAAAAGCAAAGGAGTGAAGAAGCAGCAAAAAAACTGCAAGAAGAAATTCAATCAATTAAGGCCCAAAAGGTCACGCTTGCAGCATTTTAAATTGTGCATTATGTCATTTACAAACTTTTTTTTTGGGGGGGTTTATTTTCTAGTGAAATATTTTCTTATTACATCAGTTTTCTGTATTCTGTAATTACTGATAGTTTCAAAAATTGCAGGTGCAATTGCAGCATAGAATAAAGCAAGAAGCAGAACAGTTTCGGCAGTGGAAGGCTTCACGAGAGAAGGAACTACTCCAGGTATCGCCCGAGTTAGTTTTGATTTATAAATTTAATTTATGCCATGCATGCTAGATTGAAATTTCTTTCTGTTTTTGAGGGCATCTTGGTGCAAATGACACATGGGTGATCGATTCATTAAAAGGAGTGAACACTTTAGATATTTTGGGTCTATTTTTCAAAGTGATGTTGGCATAGATGGGGATGTTATTAGTA
>NW_018240631.1:0-409 GCF_001263595.1 Phalaenopsis equestris | reverse complement strand
TCTTGCATTAAGAATAAGGAATTTCAAGATGTACATGTTCCTGTCATCATGACTTAATTGACATCCTAAACAAAAGAGAATTATGCGCCACTTTCCATAATTAAAAAAAAAAATTGAGATTTTCAAATTCCTGACGTCACAGCCTAATTAAAAAGTCTAAACAAAAGAGAACAGCATAAGACCGATGTTCTTTCAGATATTGTTGTTCCGCATTCCAGCCTCTCACCGGCACTTCCAAGTCTTCCCCAGCCCTATTGCCATTCCTGAAGACCTTCCCAGCCACAAGTTTTCCCGCAGGCACCAGCTTCTAGCCGCCAATCACCCTTGCACCAACTGCTGTGCCATATTCTCATTAATAACTCTTCACCCGGCAGCCATCCCATAACCCTCTCCCCACTACCATCCAACT
>NW_018240630.1:0-437 GCF_001263595.1 Phalaenopsis equestris | reverse complement strand
AATTAAGAAATTTAGAGATAATATTTATACCATAAAAATTTATTATTATTAAAAAATAAAATAAAATAAAATAAATTTAAAAATCAAAAATTAAAAAAGAAATATTTTTATTAGAGTATTTTAACTTTGCTTGCTTTATTTATTTACGTGAAATATTAGATCTGAAGGTTTAGTACCTTACGATTCAGAATTAGAACATACTATTAGAAAATTTTGAAAAAAATAAAGAGAAATTAAAATTTTACAAGAAATGAAGAATAACTTAGATAATCTAATAAATGAAAATCGACAAAGACATTTATAAGATTATGTGAATCCGACAGCAGATGACCTTCACTTAACTATTCAAGATCTTGATGTTGCTTTTAATTTGTTTGAGGTTAAAGCTGCTATTATCCAAACGATACAAAATAATTAGTTTGGAGGATCACCTACTG
>NW_018240629.1:0-619 GCF_001263595.1 Phalaenopsis equestris | reverse complement strand
TCAGAGATAAATGCTGAGGATACTAATTATGTTTAGGAAAGCTTTGAGATTTTGAATGCTACATGAAATAGTAAATCTTTAATCCCTACAATTGAAAAACCTCCCAATCTTGAGAGAAAGTACTTCCTACACATTTAAAGTATGCATTCTTAATAAGTTCATCGACTTTACATGTGATAATATCCTCAGAGTTAACTAAAGATCAGGAAGAAAAATTATTGGAGACATTAAAAAATACAAAAAAGCTTTTGGTAAAAACTTTTGGTTGGACATTAACTGATATTAAATGAATCAGTCCTTCAATTTGTATGCACAGAATTTTAATGAACGATAACTATAAACTTACGTTTGATACTTAAAGAAGATTAAATCCAATAATGAAAGAAGTGGTAAAGAAAGAAATTTTAAAGTGGTTAGATGTTAGAATTATTTATCTTATATTAGATAGTGCATGGATTAGTCCTATTCATTGTACTCCTAAGAAATGAGGAGTGATTGTAGTCGTGAATGAATGAATGAATAAATTCCAACAAGTCAAGTCACTGGATGTTGAATCTGTATTGACTATAGAAAATTAAATACCACCAGTAGGAAGTATTACTTTTCTTTGCCTTTTTTG
>NW_018240628.1:7633-8419 GCF_001263595.1 Phalaenopsis equestris | reverse complement strand
CGCCTTTAATCTTTCTCGTCCTTCAGAAGCCAGAGTGCTTGTGGAATGGGACATCACTTTAATCTCTCTTGAGGAAATTTGGATAGGCTCACAACATGTTTGACCATTCTAACCCTCACTGTTACCACTTACATCCTTATCTAAAATAAAAAAAGCTAAGTGCCCCGTCTGAGGTCCCCCGTCCTTCTGACCCGACCCCAATTATACCTGTTGAGAACCCTTCCTTTCTCAAGGCTAATGAGTTTCTTGATCATTATAAGGGTATCCCCGATCCCAATACTAATGTGGTAACCGAACCATCTAGTCCACATGCTGGAGTGGTGGAAATTACTTTTAAGTGGGCAGAGTTGTGGTTTCAGTTGCCCCCGAAGAAAATCCCTCACTTCTTCAACCTCCACATGCTGCTAAAGAAGAAAATTTTCTAATTATGCTGGAAAATGAGACTCATAGTACTCCATAACTTTTGAATAATGATGTTGTGAGCACTCCAATTTTGGAGTGTCGAGCTCAAAATGTGCAACAGCTGGCAACCATTCAACGATCTCTAGATCAACTTATTATAGCTGATCAATTGGGCACTCCACTCTTTGAGGAGGGCCAAGCCCAGGATGTGCAACAACCCTCTTTAATGGATGAGGAATGACAATTCCAAACAACCAAAAAGAAGAATAAAGGAATGCGTGAACTCTGGAGTTATATGACACTTTTTTAGGCTTGAGCGACTACCCTCATAACCGCTTGTTACTGGACTCACTTCCTAGGACTAGGGGGAGGGGGGGGGGGAGG
>NW_018240628.1:0-7623 GCF_001263595.1 Phalaenopsis equestris | reverse complement strand
GGGGGAGGGGGAGGGGGAGGGGTAAAGTCTTTAATGAATGGAAATGGGATTGACTCCCTACCTTTACTAATCACGTTCTTTTTTTTCACCTTAGCACACTAAGTTTTTTGATGAAGATTAAAGCGGTCACGTTTTGGAGGTAGTTCGGTGGGTGGTATTGACGAGTTTATTCTCGGCTTTTCTCTACACCCCGCAAATGTTAGTCATGACTATATTGATGCCTCCCACGGGTGTTATTAGCAGTATTATCTATGGTAGTATTGTGCGATTTATTCGCCGTGCTATTTTTTGGAGTAGCACGGTGTTTTTGCTAGCAGAATTTTGCATACGGTGATTTCCTTAGTTGTATCACGTGTTATTGATGGTGGTATACTACGTGTGCTCGGTGTTAGTGTTGTGTTCTTCCTCGGTGACTTTTGATACACTTCGTTATATTCCTCACCGACCTTGTAGCCTTCTTTGCTCCTTACAACAAGACATTCCCCATTTCATTTCAGAACATCTTTTTCTCTTCTTATTTTTGTGGGCTATACTTGTTTTTTTTTTCTTGCTTTTTGTATACCTTGTGAGTGGTTACAGGTACCCCCTCACTGAACGCTTTATAACTTTTTTTTTTGCAATGGACGTGCCTTCGGGCTTTTAATATATATATATTCGACAAAATAAAAATTTCTTTGATGGGAAGAAGATACAAAGGTTTTAGTTCTCACAAGACATACATGACTCAAAAAATAACTAAAATGTACAAGTATACCCCAATAAAGCTAGTGACAATTTCCTCAAAAAGATAAAAATGGTCTGCGGGCTACTCGGGAGGAGCAAAATTCCACCAGAGAGCTTAATCAAGATGAGTGGACTTTCCTCTCTCCCTGGATCTAGAGAGGTAGTCGAGCACTAAACTGTGATGGGGGCTTCCCCCCGAAACGAGCAAAGTACCCTCTTGTAAATTCTTGGGTTCTCTTAGTCTTTTTTTCTTCTTGGTTTTGTAAACCTGTCAATCATCTTCCAAGGGTTGTCCCAACTTATCACTGAGTTGATCATTAGTGGGAGCAATTTCTACCTATTGATCACCTCGAACCTGTCACGCCGCAGGGTTTGAGGGCCCTCAACATTAGCAATAATTGTTTCCAATTTGGGATGCCCCTGTTGAAATTTCTCAATGAGAGTGAATTTGCATTTTTCAACCAGAGTAGAGACTTCGAAGTATGAAAAGATAAGTGCAGCCTTACCACCTTTCCTACAAGCCCTCTTAACAAACGGACAATCGGCTATCTATTCAAGAGAACCATGATAGATCTGAGAAAACACCACATGGTCGACAACCTTCTCAGAGTCTAGGCCTTTACCAAGCACCTCAGCAAAGGATTCTCTACGTAGGTGTAAATTCGGGGGAGGAATAGTGGCCATCAAAGTGGAAGGCAAAATAACAGAGAAAGGAACTGTAGAATAACATTTGCAGATGAGAGAGAAAAATGTCGCAGGGGGCCTTGTCAAGAAGGTGTCTACGTCTGCATGCACGAAGCGAGAGGCTGGGGCTCGACAAGGCTCTGCTTCCGCGCTACCCTTTTCGAGCACGACAAGGCGACGAGCTATCGCGCAATCCCCTTTCCGTCTTCTTCGAGCACGACGAGACAGCTTCGACGCAAACCCCTACCAATCTACAGGTACGACGAGGCGACGAGCTAAGACGCAATCCCCTTCCCGTCTTCTTCGAGCACAACAAGGCGATGAAACTGCTCGACGTGAACCTTTACCTTTCTTCTTCGAGCACAGGGAGGCAGCGAACAGGCTAGAATCCCGTTCCAACGTAAGGATGTCGAGGGCTACTTGGGTTGCGATCTGAATAAACCCTAGCAGAGCAAAACCCATCGCAATATATATATATATATATATTAATATTAATATTAAAGATGCTATTTTTTTTTTCTAATACAGTCTTCTTCTGAAAAATTTTGATATAACATGTCATATAATTAAATGTTTGGTAGACCATGCATATATATATATATATATATATATATAATTTAACGTAATAATCATCATGCGTGTAACTTGAACATCTTTGTCAAAACTTGCAGATTTTTCTTTTTTCTTTTATTTATTTGTGTGTGTGTGTGTGTGTGTGTGTGTGGTGTGGAGATATATGCATTTAACTTTTACTTGATGTCTTTATGTTGTTGTAGATGTACCATCCCACTAGAGTACTTACTCTAGTTTATCAACCTTTTGCCTTCGCAATGCTGGCAATACTCACATATCATGAAGCCAAGCTTAATACCAGAATCCGGAATATATGTGGATACTCATTGTTTTTTATAAGCTCCTTGCTTGTGATTATTGTAAGTAATTCTTTCAACTATGCTGAAGTTTCCTTTAATTCCTTTATGGATTTTGAAAATTTGCAGGATCAAATTGAGTTGCTTTGCGATATTGAGATATGCAATGAAAGAATCTAATGGACTTAAAATGTAATTTTTTTAGAAGTGTGATTATCAGTTTTTTTTTTATAAATATTGAAGTGTAGGACAACAAAAATTTTGCTGATAGACGTGTTAATGTGTAAAAATCAGAATTGTATGTTGGACGTGTAATAAATCTAAGAAGATTAAGAAATAATAAATGACGGATAATGATGTAAGCTAATAGAAGATGGGTTTGAATGATTTCAGCGTTTATAACAGAGGGCTAAAGATGTTCTATCGAGGAATTTAACTAAAATAATTGCAATGGGAGTGGGAAGAAAAAAGATAGAGCAATGGTAATATGGCCTAAATCTCTGTAAACGCTTCTATAAAAAAATGAAGTTAATACGTCATGGAACCCATAATGATTGGTCTAATACTTACTGATGATGCTAATGCGGTAATGATTTATCCTTTTTTTTTTATATCACAGTTAGATGTGGCAACATCAGGAAAAGGAGGGCTTGGATCCTTCATTGGCATTTGCCTTATAAGTGCAGCTTTTGGAATTGCTGATGCACTGGCTCAAGGTGGGATGGTTGGTGATCTGGCCTTGATGCGTCCAGAATTTATTCAGGTTTCCTTCTGCTTTTACAATGGAATTTCTCTTCCCTCAAATCTGGATTTCCCAACTTTGTTCGTCATTTTTCTGCTATATTTTCTTCATTGTGAATGTGCAGTCATTCCTTGCGGGTTTGGCTGCATCTGGGGCCTTAACCTCTGCTTTGAGGTTGATTACTAAGGCTGCTTTTGAGCATAGTCATGATGGTCTCCGCAAGGGAGCCAGTATGTGAATATTACTTCTTCCTTATGTGCTGAATTTTTTCTTTTCAACAATGATATATTTCAAAGAAATTTACATATTTAGCATACAATTCTGGTGTATTTACAAATTATGCTCCTAAGTTTTATATTTACACGCATTGCACTATTGTGTTTTAAATCTATGCATGAAAAGGTGTATTTTACTTTTAATAGTGATCATAGTGCTATTTTTGATGTGATATTAAAGATTGGAGTGCTATGTGTGTAAATATGTAAATTTATACATAAGAATTGTGTAAAATTGCGTGCTATGTATGTAAATGCCCCATTATCATAAAGGGATTTAAGTATATACCACACAATTCTTGTTTACTTACATTTCTGGCACCAAAAAGCATCTGCATTTTTAATTCACATAAGAAATGCTATTAATATTGTTGAAATTCAGAATAATGCGGACTTATTTTATTGATTTGAAAATGAGGCATATATAACCCCTACATGTGTTCTAGAATAAGAAAGACAATGAAAAAAGAAATAACAAAAAAAGAAAGATATAGCTCATAATATCTCCAATTATTCAATTTATATTAATTATTTCTAGATAAAAGAAATAACATAAGTAGGAAAGGAAATAAATCCAATCCAATGAAATAAATCTAAAATAGGAAAGAAAAAAAAATTATATTAGGAAATAAATCTAATCCTCATAACTTTTAATAAGAATAAATTATTTTCCGATAAAAAATTTAATACTTCCGCTCAAGTTGAAACATGATTGAAAATCATATTCAACTTGAATTTGAAATAATCAAACAATAGGCAAGGACGATCCTGTGAGGTAGAACTTGAATTTTTGATCCCGTATAGTGGTCTTCATTGACTGCAGTTCCTGCAGTGTCTGTAGGTAGACGGAAAACTCCTATAGATAATGTTGCAAAGGGAAATAGACAATTGCGGTTGTTTTTACAGTAGTTCCTACAGTGTCTGTAGATAAGCAGAATACTAATGTTGTAGGGGAGTTTTTAGGGAAGTAGACAACTACGTTTTTCTTAAATGCAGTTCCTGTAGTGTATGTTGGTAGAGAGACGACTATTATGGGTAATGTTGTAGGAGGGTTTACAGGGAAGTAGACAATCTACAGGAAAAGCTGACTTCTAGTTGACTGTGGTTGATTTTAACTACAGTTCCTACAGTGTCTATAAGTAAACAGAATACTCCTACAATTAATATTGCAGGGGAGTTTGCAGGAAAGTAGACAATCTATAAAAAAAATTGCATGATATGATTTGACAGAAAAAAAGGAGAATAGGAAAAAGTGTTGAATGCTGGCCTTGCTGTGGGAAAAACTTTGCAGGAGAGCTTGATACATAAAAAAAGCTCTGGACGAGTGCCTGATGCAGGACAATCTCTGAAGAAGAGTCTGTTGTAGGAAAGATTACAGAGAAGGGTCTTATGCAGGAAAAAGTTTCGGAGGAGCGTTTGATTAGGAAAATTCTTTGGAGGGGGTTCTTCTGCAGGAAAAGCTATAGAGGAAAGCTTGTTGCAGGAAAAAGTTTTGGAGGAGACCTGATATAGGAAAAAGTTTCGGAGGAGACCTGCTGCAGAAAAAGATCCGGAGGAAGTTCTACCGAGGAAAGATTTCGGAGAAGAGCCTGATGCAGGAAACATTTTCGGAAGAGGGTCTGATGTAAAAAAAGGCTCCAAAGGAGGGTCTGCTACGGGAAGAATTCCGATAGAGGATCTTCTGTAGAAAAATGTTTCGAAGGATAACTTGTGACTTGATATAGGAAAAAGTTCGGAAGGAGGACCTGTTGTAGAAAAAACCTTCGGAGGAGGGCCTGATATAGGGAAAAGCTCTGGAGGAGGGTCTAATACAGGAAAAAGCTCCGGAGGAGGGTTTGATACAGGAAAAAACTCCGGAGAAGGGCCTATTGTTGGAAGAATTTCGGTGGAGGGCATGATGCCGAGAAAGCTCCCAAAGAGGGCCTGATATAGGAAAAATATTTGGAAGAATGCCTAACGCTGGAAAATATTCCGAAGGAGGCTTGCTACGGGAAAAACTCTAGATGATGGTCTACTGCGAGGAGTGCTTACAACAAGATACTTCCGGCTGCAGCACTGGAAGACTGATTTGTGCGGCCAGATACATAGCTCCTCCATACCCTGCATTCGCACCATAACTAGCAGAAACATACCCGGTCCTTGGAGCACCTAGAGGCCCGCTAACATAACCAGCGCCAAGTTCACCGGGATTTCCGTAGGCCCCGCTGTTTTTGTAACTGCCATGCTCTCCAAAACCAGCACCATTAGTAATCGTTCCATAACCATAAGCATGAGCATCATAACCCGACAAACCTTATGGATTATAATCAGCACCACTTGTTTGTGGCTGCATGTACTGACTGTCATCAACTCTGTTATCGTAAGATTTAGAGTTGGCGTTCGAGCCCTGTAAGACTGATATGTTCCACCACCCACGGATAGATTTGTGGTGTCATCTTTTGGAAGGCGCGTTTAACCTCCACTGCTTTCCCACCCACATCATGAAATTGCTTATGAACCAATCGATCAACACTCTTCTTAGTCGAAAGAGATGAAGCCGAGAACTCTAGACTGCTGCTTGTTCAGATCATACATCACGACGACATTAGTCATGGTGCCAAAAGATTCAAAGTATTTGCAGAACTCCTTGTCAGAAAGAGTGAGAGGAAGCCTTCTGACAAAAATCTTTTTTGTTTGAATGCTTCCACCACGCCGATGAAGAGCTTTCCCTGATCCAAATCCATCGATCTCCTTTCTCTATTTGTCTACCTAAATGAAGAAGATTGAAAAAGAGTTTGGTTTTTCCGAGGAGAACTCGGTGGCGGAGCGAAGATTATTGAGAGAGGGGAGAGAAATATCATGTTGATCTGAACAAGCAGCAGTCTAGAGTTCTCGGCTTCATCTCTTTCGACTAAGAAGAGTGTTGATCGATTGCTTATGAAGCCGAGAACTCTAAATTGCTTATGAACCATTCCTGTAGGGAGGATACGAGGAAGGAATTTCAGTGTACGCTAAGTAACCTGTCTCTGATATCATGTTGAAATTTAGATTAATGCGAAGTTATTTTACTGATATAAAAGAGGTATAAATGACCCTTACATGAATCCTAGAATAGGAAAGTAAAAAAAAGGAATAACAAGAAAGGAAATATATAACTCCTAATATCTCCATTTAATCAATGTATTTTAATTGTTCGGAGATAATAGAAATAACATAAAATAGGAAAACCTAAAATAGGAAAAGTAATAAATCCAATTCAAGGCAATCCAAGGAATTAAATCTAAAATAGGAAAGGAAATAAAGTTATATTAGGAAATAAATTTAATAGTCATAACTTGTAATAGGAATAAATTATTTTCTAGCATAACTTCTAACAAAAAATTTCTTGAAGTGAAATACGTCTTTTCTTGCATATATTTTGATTTGTTGAGATGCTGAAGTGTTATATAAGTCAATATCAAAGTGCAGAATGTTAAAAATGCAGATACATATAAATTGTGTGGTATGCATGTAAATCCCCCTATATTTTACTATCATTTTTTATCATAACCTTCGATTGAACTGCTTCCCTGCAGTGATTTTCTTAGCCATTGCATCATTTCTGGAGCTTCTTTGTGTTCTGCTATATGCGTATGTCTTTCCGAAATTACCAATCGTAAAGTACTATCGCTCGAAAGCGGCTTCTGAAGGATCAAAAACAGTTTCAGCAGATCTTGCAGCGGCTGGCATCCAACCACAGAGCAAATCAAATGTGCGTGTGCATTCACCCTTGTCTCATTTGATTCGTTGTATTAATCTGAACTTGTTTTGCTATTAAACTTTATAGAGAAAAGTGTTAGAATAATTCTCAACTCTTTGCATGTGGCAATTTAGTTCCGGAGTCTAAAATTTTGTCCTCAAGTTCTTTTAATATAGGATGAAATTGTCCCCACGAAATATTATTCAAACCCCAATTTAAAGTATCTGGTGACTAATTTGTCACTTTTATACACTCTAGACTAAAATGACCCCATGTAAATAACCGGAGGACTCGGAAATTTCACTCAAACTCTATAATTGGGTATACTGTATGTGATTCAGGTTGAAGAGGATCCAAAGCAATTAGAACGTATGACTATCAAGCAGCTTTTAATGCAGAACCTGGATTATGGATTGGACTTGTTTCTTATATATGTTCTAACACTCTCTATTTTTCCTGGCTTTTTGTCTGAGGACACTTCCATCCACAAACTTGGTTCATGGTATGCTTTTTTCTATTGTATACTTTTTGGATGTGTTTACTTCTATATATATATGAATACATGAATTTATTTTAATCTCATTTTCAGGTATTCTCTTGTTTTAATTGCAA
>NW_018240627.1:92062-110356 GCF_001263595.1 Phalaenopsis equestris | reverse complement strand
CCTAAGTTTATGGTTATCTTCCATTAAAATTCTGTGCATACATGTTAAAGGACTGATCCCTTTAATATTAGTTAATGTCCATTCAAAGGCTTTTTTATATCATCTCAATGTCTCCAATAATTTATCTTCTTGTTTTGTAGTTAAATCTGAGGATATAATAACTCTTAAAGTTGACGTGTTCCCGAAAAAATGCATATTTTAAATGAGAAAGGAGAACTTTCATCTCAAGTTCAAGTGGTTTCTCTATAGATGGAATCAGAGGTTTGTTATTGTCGGTAGTGTCTAAAATTTCAAAGTTTTCATGAACATAATTTTAATCCTTGGTGTTTATAACATTTGATTTATCCTCTAAATCACTCTCAATTTCTTCAGTCCTTTCTGATCTAATATGGCTTCATCTTTTTGATTTGATATAACTTCGTATCTTTCTTGAAAATGATTAACAATCATTTAATAAATAATGTCCATTCTATAACATCTCCCATTCATTCCTTTATCAGAATACTTCATTGAATTAAGTACATTAAATGTAACTTCTTGGTCATTAACTCTCATGGTTAGTTCTCATTTTTTACACATTTATAATTGCACGTCCAGTTGCTAAGAAAGGTCTCCAAAAAAAAAGGACTTTCTTTATCTTCTTCCATGTCCAACCTAATGAAATCAACAGAGAAGATAAATTTATCCACCTTAACAAGAACATCTATAACCCCTTTAGAATAAGAAATAGATCGATCAGCTAACTGAAGGGTTAAAGTTGTGAGGAAAATATCTCTTGAGTTTAACATTATAAGGATAGATAATGACATGAGATAAATGATTGCCCCTAAATCACATAAGGCTTTTCCACAAAATTTTTCTCCAATTTCCATTGGTATGATGAAACTATGAGAGTCTTTAATCATTTAAGGAATCTTTTTCTGAATTATTGCACTACATTCTTCACTAAGTGCAACAGTCTAAAAATATTCCAACTTCCTTTTTTTGTTTAAAATTTCATTCACAAATTTTACATAACTTTGCATATTTTCTAAAACTTCTGCAAAAGGAATGTTAATTATAAGCTTATTAAATATCTCAAAAAAAACATAAGAAATTGTTGATCAATTTTTTTTTGTCTTAGTCTTTGAGGAAAAGGAAGCGGTGGTTTTTTAAAATTAATTTTAGTTGGAGAAACAAGTGTTTCTACTTAGAAATAGTTCCTCGGGCTTTTTAGTTCTTCAATTTCTCTCCCAACTTCAATTTCTTTTTGAACTCCAAAATTTAATTCCTTTCTACTCCTAAGTTGGACAACTTTAACTTGTTCTTGTTCTTTACTTTTGCTATTAAGATTTATTTCAACATTACTAGGAAGTGTTTCCTAGGGTCTATTGCTAAGTACTTTAGTAATTTGTCCCAATTGATTCTTGATGTTTAGAATAACAACATTTTGGCTTTGTAATTGATTAACCATTTTTAGCACCAATTCATCTATAGATAAATTTTTTTTCCTTAAATTTTTTATAGTTGAAACAAGGATGAATGAAAGGTCTATAGTTAGAACTATCTTGGTTATTCCAATTTTCCTATGGGTTTACTTGATTGTTCCCCAATTGTTGATTTGCACCACTATAATTGTTATTCTAGTTAAAATTAGGATTGTTTTTTCAACCTGGGTTGTAATAGTTATAATATGGGTTATTGGGTTTATCAATAACATCTATAATTTCTAACAAAGTTGGAGAATCAATCATTTGTCCTAATGAATTTTCTTCAATCACTTGAGGTTTTTGAGAAAAATTCATTCCAATTTAGTCAATTTTCCTAGATAATGAAGCAAATTGAGATGCAACTATTGAAATAGCATCTTTATCATGAATATTGAACACTTTCTTACGATTTACCCTTTCTGAGGGCAATTAAAAACTTTTAGTAGTGATCTCTTCAATTAAGGCATAAGCTTCATTAAATGGTTTAGAAATTAATGAACCTCCAACAACATAATCAATTATGGATCTAAGAAGTCCTACTAACCCGTTATAAAATTTTTGAATAGTTAGCCAGTTTAGTAATGCATGAAGTGGACACTTTTTGAGGAGTTCCTTAAATCTTTCCTAGGCTTCGTATATTGACTCTCCTTCATATTGAGTTAAAGAATTAATATCATTTCTAAGCTTAGCAGTTTTTGAAGGAGGAAAGTACTTAGCCAAGAATTTTTGTGCTAAATCTCCCCAAGTTCTAATAGATCTAGGTGCTAACAAATTTAACCACATCTTAGCTTTATCCCTTAATGAAAAAGGAAAAATTCTAGGTTTAACAACATCATTTAGCACACAACTTTAGAAAAATTATTAAATGTAAATTTGAATTCTTAGTTGTTGTTCCCCCAAGCTGATTATTTTGCACCATTTGTATAATAATAGGTTTAAGTTTGAGAGTGTTAGCTGCTATAATGGAGGTTTGTATGCTTAAGTAAATTTCATCTCTTGTAGGGTTTGTGTAATCCATTAAAGTTATTCGTACATTTTGATGTTCATTTACAGTATTTTGATTTTCAAAAGTGTTATGTGAAGTGTTAGCCATCTCTTGTAAATTGTGAGGTCGTTTTTATTTTCTAATTAATGTAATTGTTCGTTTTAATTCAAAATCGTAGGGTACTACACCTTTAGATATCGAACTACTCATACAAAAAGTAAAAATTCAAAAAATAAACTACTTCAAATATTTAAAAAAATATTTTTTTTTTTTATGTTTTTGGCTTTTTTAAAATAAATAGAAAAATATTATTTATATTTTTTCAGGTTTTGTAATTTTTCAAATATTTTTATAATTTTTAAATATAATTAAGCGCTAAAATTGAACTTTAATTTTCTTAAAATAAATCTACGGTTTAAATAAAGTTTCTTAAGTCAAATATTCTGTCACTATTCCCGACAACGACGCCAAAAACTTGACCCAACCTGTAATTATGCAAATATTTATATTCCAGAATATAGCCAAAACTTGACCCAATTTATATTTAGCGACTACTCTGATAATTGTAGTTTTATAAAAAATTAAGTAAAATTTTTCATAATAGTGGTACAACGCAAGTATACGTATTGTTTCCAGTAAAAAAGAGTTTTCTTTAAGAACCCCAATATTGATTTCACGTGGAAATCTGTAATTTTATGTATATGACTAAGAAAAACCTTTACTTTAAATTGTGGAATAATTTGTGGGAAAATATTAAAGTAATTCAGGTGAAAAATAATGTTTATTAATTGCTACAAGTGTAGATTAAAAGTAAATGTAGAGACTAAAAAACAACTAAAATTGTAAAATATATAAAGAGATGTTAACCTTGCAAAAATTCCATAATCAGTGTAGGAATGCAAAAGTTTAGAAGTTTAACTGATGTATTGTGACAAGTAGGAGCAATCATATTCTTTACCTCTTTCGAGCATAAAGAACATTGGTTGATCTATAGTTGGTGTTGGCATGTATAGTAGTGTTGGGTAGGTTCTAACCTCTCACCTCTAGATTACCCATTGTGCTCCTCTATTGAACCTACTAGTGACCCTTAGATCAAATCTCTTGACCAAAATGATAAAAGAATGCGGCCTATCACCCTAGAAACATCAATTCTAGGCCCATCAAATCTTATCTCTCTATATATTTGCACTCCCCCTCATGCGATCACAATGGCTCTTTCTGAAGTGTAATGTGGTACTCACTAGTGAAAGAAATCTTAGCCCTCTAGGGTATGTAAGTTTCTCAATAAATTTTAACAAGATAAATGGTCAGTTTGCAAAGTCTAGCCTCTCACCTCTAGATTACCCATTGTGCTCCTTTATTGAACCTACCAGTGACCCTTAGATCGAATCTCTATCTCTTGACCAAAATGATAAAAGAATGCGGCCTATCACCCTAGAAACATCAATTCTAGGCCCATCAAATCTTATCTCTCTATATATTTGCACTCCCCCTCATGCGATCACAATGGCTCTTTCTGAAGTGTAATGTGGTACTCACTAGTGAAAGAAATCTTAGCCCTCTAGGGTATGTAAGTTTCTCAATAAATTTTAACAAGATAAATGGTCAGTTTGCAAAGTAAAATAAGTTAAGGTGAAAATAAGATCACAAATTTTTAGAATAAAAAGAAGTTATAAAAAATCAAATACACCACATAATTACTTCGTATTGCAAGGTGAAAGAGCAAAACTACTCAGAATTCATGGGGATAAAAAAACAAAACATATTTATAGAACTTAAATCCATCATACAAAAGAAAATATACAAAAACTTATCTCAAATGTTTCACCAAGCACTCCTTCGAAGTTCTCTAACTTCTCTGACTCCACATGACGCTTATAAGACTCACAATACTTCATAAATCATAAAGACCCACTAAGGCTACCACACACTCTAGATAGGATCCTCGCTCTCTCAAAATGATTCCAAGACTCCTCCATTTCATCTAGAATTAATCCCAATATATAGAACTTGGAAAAACACCAAACGTTGCTTCACACACCTTTTTAAAATTCTTCCAAATTCAATGGCTATAAGTGTAAACGTTTTTGGCGCCTAGGCGCCAAACTGTCGCACCTAGAAACGAGCCTCAATCTCCATCTGGTGCATAAGCTCCAGCTCGTCTGTTTTTAGCAATAAACTTGATTTGGCACATTTTGCACCTTTTTGATTTATTTTAGCTCTTATTTGCTCTTACAGCTCTTATTTGCTCTTAAACTCTTTTTCTTGCACCTGCGACCAAAAACACAATATCTTTCATTAAAGCATAATATCTTAAAAAATTTGTATAAAATGTGCATATAAAATAGAAAATTTTAAGGCGCATTAGTACCCAACCATACTTCTTCAATCTCAAGTAGGGTAATATCTCTTTTGACTAATAATCTAGTACCGGATGGTATAGACAGATTACAAGTCAAGATGTCTAATTTCATGGACCTACCAACGAGGGATTCCATGGAGAAAACTACATGGTAATTAAAGAAAGGTATCTTGAGTCCAGATAACTTGAACCAAACTGGGATGATAGGTGGTTCCTGAGTAGGATCAAAGTCCATTAACTATTTTAAGAGTTTCATTTATGTCCCCTCCATTAAGATATACTTCTTGGAGTAAATTTTAGCATAATATTCCTCTTTAATAAGTTAAATAATGATTTATCTCCCATCAACGTTGCCCACCTTCCAGTTGCCAATTATCTTAAAGTCATCAAAGTCTCTCCTGATAACATCCAACTTGGGGTATCCCAATTGAAACTTACCAACTAAATTAAATTTATAAATTTCTACTAAGGAGGTAATTCTGTCTCAGAAAAGAGTATGGCATGTTCGCCATCTATCTGGTCCCCATTTTGAAAAACGAGCAATCAGCTCAGCCAGCCATTGATTCATGGTAAAATTGTGGAAAAAATGAGTTTGTCCCTAAGTGAAGATCCTCCCTCATCTCTTCCTACCACTTAAGCAAAGGAACCTCTCCCAGTGATGTTAGGGTTGGCCGCAATTAACTTATTAGCCATTCACCCCAATGAAACGGTAAAGTGTAGATCACTCCTACCACATAAACTCCTTGCAACAGAACTAGGCAAGACATGAAAAGCTAAAAAAAAAAAGAAAAAGGGCCTTCTTAGACCAAAGGAATAGTAGCAGTGATTCATGGTAAAATTGTGGAAAAAATGAGTTTGTCCCTAAGTGAAGATCCTCCCTCATCTCTTCCTACCACTTAAGCAAAGGAACCTCTCCCAGTGATGTTAGGGTTGGCCGCAATTAACTTATTAGCCATTCACCCCAATGAAACGGTAAAGTGTAGATCACTCCTACCACATAAACTCCTTACAACAGAACTAGGCAAGACATGACAAGCTAAAAAAAGGAAAAAGGGCCTTCTTAGACCAAAGGAATAGTAGCCTAAAGTGAAAATTTGAAAAACAAAATGCTTGGGAAGGCCAAACTGAAACAAAAGGACTAAATGGAGTGTCCAAATGCAACTAAAAACAACTACGAGCACCCCTAATCAGTGACCAACTCAAAAAAAATTACTAGGAATGAAAACTAGGAAGCCATGGATCCCCAAACCTAAGCAGAGCCCTTGCCACCATTGTGTGTGTGTGTGTGTGTGTGTGTGTGTGTGTGTGTGTGTGTGTGTGTGTGTGTGTGTGTGTGTGTGTGTGTGTGTGTGTGTGTGTGTGTGTGTGTGTGTGTGTGTGTGTGTGTGTGTGTGTGTGTGTATAATTCATGTTATAGAAGGAAATATCAAAACCTCAAGGCCGACTATTTAGGAAGTACAAATAAAATATTTTTTTTCTAGTTTTCATTGTTATTCTCCTCTCGAACATAGAAGGTAAATGTCATTTTATATGTTAGTACTAACATGCTTGTTTTCTTCTAAATCAAAGTTGGAAATTGTACTTTCTTATTGTGTTTTGGGAAAGGTTAATCACCAACAAACATATTTAAATATGTAAGCCCATAAACCATTAATCTTATGGCAAATGCCAAAGCTTTTAACCATAAAATTAAGGCTGATTGAATGTTGTTTGAATTTTAATTATTTTTATTAAATATGTAAGCCCATAAACCATTAATCTTATGGTAAATGCCAAAGCTTTTAACCAGAAAATTAAGGCTGATTGAATGTCGTTTGAATTTTAATTATTTTTGGGAAAAAATAGATAAAAGTTGTGCTAATGCTGGAGAACCTAAAATGTCATCTTCTTGGTTTGTAAAGAAAGACTTCAGAGATGACATTACAAAAATGATTAGCATCCATATTGTTTTTAGAATTTGTAAAATTCTCGTTGATTCGTATCATTATTTGCACAAATTCTATTTTTAAGAAGAAGTATTCGAAACACTTTAGGAACAAGTTTTAAAAACTTAATGTCATGACTAAAGGTAAGTCTTGGGATATTAGTTAAGCACAGTAAAGAGTTTTAGTTAAAATGAGTGGTTGAAAAGTGCAAATGAACAAAATGCATGATAAAATGTGAAAGAATGGTAAGATAGAACAAGCGCTTCATATGACCATTAGATGCTAAACATTGAGCCACATTAAGAAAATAATTTTTTCATCTTATCTTACATATGTACCATGCATCATCAAAATGTAGTTTGATCTAATCAATATAAATGCATAAGAGCAATCAGTATATTTAAATGATCTACAACTTCTTATAGGAAAAATATAGTTCCTTGTGTAAAATTGTCTCAATAGAATCCATCAAGCCCAAATTAGTATATATTAGAGGTTTTTTCCACTTCAATAAAATAACTCATAAATACTGAAAGTGAGTTAAATGTTGAAACTTTACTTAAATTAAAACTTTAGTTCTTTTGAATAGTTTGCTTATTTGGATATTATTGTTTATGAAAAATGTACTACACATAAGTGTTAAACTTTGAAATCACTGCATTAATTCATCTAGCTTACATTTATATTTACTAAAAATAAAATTTGATTCATTTTCTTCAGTCATGTTGCTTATTTCTTTTAACTATTATTTTGTTATTATCTTTTTTACATAATAGCTTATAGAAAAGCACCTAAAGTAGATATAGAAGCTGGAGGTTTGCTTTTATAACTAGTTCATGTGATGAGTTTTTTGATTGAATATAGTTTTACCAAAAAAAAATTTATTTTTTCAAAATCACAAATAAGTTACACTCTACACCTATCAAGTCAAGTGTGCCATCAACACTTACTTTGCATGTAAATCATATAAGTTTAGTGCCAACTCAAACTACATGTTATGAAGACTAAAACTCACATTCCTAATAAAACTTAGTTGAATGACTTGGACACTTTTCATTATGATTGGGTTAATATTTCTTTTTTAATTCAATATAAGAAGACTCCAAAATTTTTTTCTGATTAAACTGTTGTTACATCTCCACAAAGTAAGCCAACCTTTGAGCCTACATCACTTCTACTCATGATTGTTGATCAAACTTTTGTTAGCTTCAGTGATGACTTAAGATATATTTCTAATTTAGTTAGTACTTTGGACCATCCTATTATTATTAATTAACCCTTTGAATGTTGATGATAGCATTGGAAAAAAAATAATATATATTTGTACCATGTGTTTATGAATTCTATCTTTGCTAATCAATGTAGTGGCAATTTATTTGAGAGATTACCTTCTAAAGAAAAATAATATATTATCATCCCATATTTTAGCTCTTGATATGGTCACACGCTACCCCTTATCTCGTCTTAGATTTTATCAATAGTCCAACATTATTTAATGTCTTTTTCTTCTGTTTATTTTTACACATAATAAGTTGTGATTAAATTTCATGCTAATACGATAGTAATCAACACTGAAGGTAGCTGTGTGGAAGGTTGGAGGGATGAAGCCTTTCGTAGTAGCCAGCACATGAGCATATGCGCTCAAATGCATGGAGCAACGATTGGAATCAATAAAAATCTTGCATTCTATCATTACTAATCCGTATAGTAGCAATTTACTTGAGGATGATCACCTTCTAATGAAAAATAGCATATTATCATCTCATATTCATATTGTCTATGGCCCCTAAAATTATCTCCTCTTAGATTACATCCTTATTCCACTTGGTTGATGTATTTTTATTTTTTTAACGCATAAAAAGTGGGGATTAAAATTGCATACTAATACGATAGCAAACAGCAACAAAGATGAGCGCATGAAAGATTGGAGTGATGAAGTGTTAGTGGGCTCAAACCCAAAGAGAATCGATTGGAACCAGTGGAAAATCTTTGTGGGCGGCATTCAAGTGCTCGAAACCTAAAAAAATTATAATAAATAAATAAAAATAAAAACAGGAAATAAAAAGGATAGGGACATCACAAGTTTGGGAAACAAATTTATACGCTTTGTCGGTGTTAACCCTCAAACTAAAAAGAAGAAATAGGGAAAGCCCAGCCGGATGGTAGGATAAAGAATTTCCCAAAAACATGTAAATTGTCAGCAGAAATTAGGCGAGTCGTGAAGGTTTTTCAATGGAAAGAGGATTAAACCTACGCCTGAATCCTGATCAATAATGGTCCGAGTATAAGCCCTGTGGATAGCCACAAATGCCATCGCCAGCAAGAAGCGAGCGTCAGCAATAGTTCATGAAAACTTTGGAATCCCTTAGCAGCCAACTTGCAAAATATTATTGGCTAACCTTATCATAAGTGTTTTTTTTTCCCGTGGACAATGCGGAAGACATTTACTCAGTCAAGTACTTTAATGAGCTCATCCGCCAGGATATGGGATGAATAGGAAGATCACGATGGTATTCTGCTCAGCAAAGAGTGGCTATAAAGAAGAAACTATTACATTGAGATAAGCCTCTTGAAAGCATTCAGAAGATAGCTTAAACAATTGACACAATGGAAACTTCCGAAACAGACAGACAATTGATGTCATTTCAGTCATAATAACTAAGACGTGATAATAAATGGGCAAATTGGGTGTAAATATACGTGATATTTTCTCCTAAAGATTTGGATGAGATTCATGATTTGATTTTATTTCTTAAAATAGATTTTGAAATGAATATTTTAAAGAAAAAGCCAAAACTTTTTATTGAAGATAAGGTTTATTTAGTATATGAGCTTTTTCTTGGGAACAAAATATAATCAAGTAGGCCCTTGAAATTAAAAATAAAACTTATTGGTTATTATTGCATGCATCCTAGTGTTGTAGGATGATCCATCACACACATAGATAAAAGGACTTAATAGAGGGAATAACATAGATTTTTATGTGAAGGCCCCAAAGCGGAAAAATCATGATCTATGACCCAATTTATATGATTCCATTATGATGTTGTAAGTTACAAAACTTTATTGACCCTTGAATATACGAGATCAATATTACAAAAGCTGGGGTTAACGACCGACATGAATTTCACCAAGGTGGCAAAACATAATGGGAAAGTGGCAGTGGCAGAGGCGGCAACCGAGCAATGATATAATGGTGACAACAACTAGGCAGTAGTGGCCTTGACGATAATGATGGTGATCTGACAGCATCATTGGCAACGGCTAGACAACGGTGGCCGGTGACAATGACAGAGGTATGATGGTGGTGATGATAGTAGTTGGAAATATTGGTGCAAAGGTGCAAGAGATCGAGCTGCAGTGGTTCAATGGCAGTCTAAAAGTAGTGGTACAATGGTGGCGGCGGCTTGACTATGGTTTGAAACATTAGTACCAATGATAATGGACGCGGTGGTGGTCTGACAATATTAATAATGGCTTGACAGTTGTAAGAACGATTATCGAACAATAGTAGTCCAGTGCTGGAGGTTTGATGATGACGGTGGCTATGCATCAATAGTCTGAATGCTACGGTGGATCAATGATGGTGTTGGTACAATCAACAATAGAGGCAATCGAGCAGTGGTGGTTTGACCATATTAGTGCAGGTAACAATACTATGGCTATAGCGAGGGTGTTGACATCGATGAAAATAGTGGTTACAGTGGTGACAGCTCAATAATAATATTTGTGATGATAAAGGATGTGGCAAGGCAATGGAGGTTCGATTGCAGTAGTCGAGCAACTACAACGTTGGTCCAATAGCGGCGGCTGCTAGTCAGTGATTGTCTGGCGGTGGTGGAGCTTAGATTCTCCTCGAAGTCCCAAATGAAGAGAGTGGGAGTGTATTATTTATTTTAAGAGTGACATCCTCTATAAATACTGAATGAATCCAGATCTCTCATCTAATCACCCAGATTGATTTCCTTTATCACATATAATTTTATGAGTATTTAATTGCATTAATAATGTCAGAATTCAGTGATCACCAGCTCGTTAGATTCATCTCATTGAAATGTTCAATTCGACTATAAACTTATAAGATTTGAAATCCATTTGACAACTCAATTGATAGCCAAAATCATCTAATTCTACTTAAACAACTTGATCGAGGCTGATTTGAATTCGGGTTATTCGTCTTGTGAATACATTTAGTTTAATTATACCTTTGATGAAATCAGCGTTTGGATTATTATGAATTTGTATTTGGAATTATTATTTTCTGACAATGCATTAAGTTATATGCATGATTAAAATATTTTCTTTAGAACGTATTAGTTGTCATCCTATTTTCTGACATCGTTGTCATAGACGTTGAAAAAAATAACTCAAATATCATAAAATAGAGATCTTGAAGGGGTTGTCAGATGGAGATGCTCCTTAGGTGTTAGCATAAGCCATCTAATCAGAATCATGACTTAAAAAGGTCTCCTTAATAATGATTTGAAGATATAAAACTTGAGCTTAGAATGTTAGAACGTGGCCCAAGAGAAGGTGCCTAAAATGGCTGAGATAAACTGACACAGCCATCATCGAAGATGACAAAGATCAGACCAAAGTAATTAAGTGGTGGTGATGCCCATATGGTGGAAGCCCAATGGTTTTGATTATGGTGGCAAGATGTTTTTGGTCTAGCAGTCGCATCAGCAAGACAATAGTGCTTCAACAATAGCTGCGATGGTTTCCAAAAGAATGTGTTATGGTGTTGGTGCCAGCCAAATGACTTTGTTTTGGCAGACTGAGTTGGGGATGATGAAAGCCTATAGTCATACACTAAGCCAGAAAGCAGCGGTCTAGCGGCGGTGTCGGCTTGACGAAGTTGTTCCAATGAAGATGATAGTGATGCTAAGGGAAGCCAGTGGTTGATGTGTGCTTCTGCAAATGGGTGCATACAAATGTCTACATTTTTTTGTTTTTTACTAGCAAATGTGTATGTTTTTTGTACAATATATAACCGACCTCATCAGGTATATCAGATTAGAGGTGATCAAGGATCGTAATACAACAATGAGATAACTATCTTCCATTGAAAATATGTTGACTAACCTTATAATTAGGGCTATAAACAAGCCAAGCTTGAGCGAGCGCAGACTTGGCTCGTGTTCGCCTCTTTCAAAATTGCTCATGTTCAAAATTAGCTCTTGCTCGAAATTGGTTCATGAATAGTTTGTTTGTGTTTAACTCGATTTAAATATTCTTTTTCATGTTCAGCACATGTTCAACTCAAAATTGGCTCGTTAAAATTAATTAGAAAAGAATAGGAGTAGAGTGTTGGGTTCGAATCTTGACCAAATCTATGCAAAAGAAGGTGCACAACCACATTATCTCATAAGCTATTATGATATAAACTTAGATATAAATATATATACTATATTATTATATATATACTATATTATTATATATATACTTTATTATTATTAATATAATATATTATTATATAAATAATTATATGTTTTTTTTATTATGAGCTAAAATAAGTAAAACACGAGCAAACACGAGGTTTTATAATTTGAGCTTAAAAATATTGTTTGTGTTCGGCTTGTTTACCTAACGAACAAGCAAAACACGAGCTATTTTCGAATAACGAGTTTTTTTGACAGCCCTATACATAATTGAGATCGAGTTAGAGGCAATCAAGGCTTATAGTTTTATGGCTAGAAAACAATCTTTCATTAAAAAAATGTTTTCACAAACCTTGTTGAACAGATTTTGTTGGAGGTGAAGAGTAACTGCAGTTTAATCATGAGGTATTTGTCTTCCCTTGAAAGAGGTGTTGACTGTCCTCATCAAAAAGACCATGTTGGAGGTGATCAATGCATGTTGTCCTTTAATCAGATAATTTTCCTCCCTTGGAGTAGGAGTTAACTACACTCATTAGACAGACTAGGTGTAAAGTTGATCAAGACATGTAATCCTATTATGATGACGATCAAGCAATGATGTTTTGAGTGACAACAATTATAGTGGTGGTTTTGCCATGGTGAAGATAATATAGGAAAGACATTAGTCGTGTTTTGGTGTCCTAACAGCTAAGGTAGCCTGATGATAATTGTCCGGTGATGGTGATGATGTATCATAATAATTGTGATTTTATAGTATCCATTCGGAATTGTGTTTTGGTGTCTGATAATTTAATTATTCTAATGATTATGAAAGTTAAGAGATAATGGCATGGTGAAGATGTCAGTGGCCTTGTGATAGTAGCGTTAGCTACAAGTTTGTCGAAGTAATAGTGGTCTAGTAATAATAGTTGTGCTCTAGCAAAATAACTGTGTGACAATATTCTAGTGTTGCTAGCGACTATCAGAGGTGGCGGTGATAATACCTTTTATTATATGTGATAAATTGATAAATGTAGTGGGGTCCAACGACATCAGCTGGGTGATAGTGTTTTGATGGTGATGGTGTATTGCAAATTTAGTTGTGGCCCAAAAATAATAATATGGCACTATGTTGACCGGTTGATATATATATACAAACCAACTCCCAAGCAACATTTGAACTCCCAATAGCAAGAAGAGACACAAACTCTGCATCAGAACAAGACTGTTTATGGCCACAACCACAACCCAAGCAATCATTTTTGCACTCTGAGGTAAGGAATTTGAAGCTTGTCCCCCTGAGTTAGTAAGTGTAGGGAGGGGGAGAGGGTTGTGGACACCTCAGGATGATCAGCATTAGCACCTTCTATAGCTAGGAAATTTGCAAGTTTATTAGCTTCCCTTTACACAAATGAAAAATGAATCTTGCTTTCAGTGCTGAGCTTTTTAATTCTGTGGATCCATTGATTGATATGCCAAGAGGAAGACATCTTAGAATTGAGTAGCTCCACCAGCAGGGAGGAGTCCATTTCAACAACAATCCACTGCCAATTATTCTTCTTAGCAAAATTTAAAGCCCAAAATAGAGCAGCAACTTCAGTTTCCAAAGCATCCTCAGCTATATAAGGGGCCTTGTAGAACAACAAAGTCTTCCCTTTGTGATCTCTAAAAATTCCCCCAATACCTGCTCTCTTGTTTGTGTAGCTTCCATCAGTGTTAATTTTAATGAAAGGATAAGGAGGTCTCTCCCATCTCACCTTGATAATTTTAATGTGATTAGCGCCCATGTAAGTTGTGGTCTCCAGGATCATGGGGAACTTCCTCCAGTGTATTAGCTTGTTTAGGTAAGCCCAACAGTTAGACATCACCCATGTAGCACTGGCCTCCCTATCCTCATGTTTGGCCATGTTTCTAGCAATCCAAATAAACCAAGCAACAATGAAGGGAATTGGCATGAGGTTTATCTCTTTCCAGTCTTTAGTGCAGTTTGTAATATTATCCCAACCAATGCTAATCAAGTTGATGTTCATTTGGGAAGTTAGTCTATTCCAAACCTCCTTAGCAAAGCTGCACCTGAAGAATAAATGATCCCTTGTGTTCTGATCATGCTTGCATAGGTGGCATGTAGAAGGACCTTTCAGGCCTTTAAGTTTCAGAAAATCGTCTGTGGGGAGAAGGTTATTAAGAACTCTCCAAGAAAAGAACAACATGGAAAGAGATCTTATTGAGGACATCTTCAAACTGGATTTGTTTAGTCCTGCTAGTCAGCAAAGTAACTCCAAGGTATTTGATGGAAAGCTGAGTACAAGAAAACTCAGTATAACCAATAGCCCACTGCTTACAATTGGAAGATGCTTTCTTTTTAAAGAGGAACTGACTTTTTTCCCTATTAAATTGCATCCCTAAGTGCATTTGGAATTTTTGTAAGCTTTGGAAAACTTTCTTTACTGCATTTTTATGAGCACTGTAGAAAACCATGATATCATTAGCATATAGAAGATGGAAAATTGCAATGTTAGAGCTGTGATGATATCTGGAATAGTTTTGAGACAAGAGAGCTGCATCAAGCAATCTAGACAAGCAGTCCATGGCTAATATGAAGATTTTAGGGGATAGAGGGTCCCCTTGCTCTAGTCCTCTGGTGACAGTAAAGGAACCCCAAGTTTGGCCATTGAGGAGGATATAATGGGCATTATTGTTTAAACATTTGTGAATGAGTTGGCAAAAAGGTATGTTGAAACCCCCCTAGCACTAGCTGTGAGCACCTCCAATATAAATTCCCAACTGATAGTGTCATAAGCCTTCCTTATATCCAATTTATAAATCAGGTTACCCCCTCTACATGGTTTATTCAAATCATATAAAAGTTCTTGTGTCAAACGAGCATTGCAATTATAGATCTTCCTTGAACATATGCAGCCTGATTGGATTTAATCACAAACTCTAAGTGGGGTTTCAATCTGTTCACTATAATCTTACTTATAATTTTGCTGAGGATTGTAGTAAGACATATAGGTCTGAAATGATCCCAAGTATTTTGCCTTTCAGATTTAGGGATCAGAACATAAGTAGAATCCTTGAGGTAATAAGGAAGGTTGGTACCTTGAAAGAAGCTAACCACTGCAGGAACAACATCAACTTTGACAGTTTCCTAAGATTTTTTGTAAAAATCAGTAGTATAACCATCAGCTCCAGCTGCCTAAGAGCTATGAATAGAGTTAATGGCCTCCCATATTTCTTGTTCAGTAGGAGGGTCAGTTAGATAGAGATTTTTGGTATACTCCAGTTCTTCAGAGAAGTAATGAGTTTCAATGGGAAGTCTTGTATTCTACACTTGATTCAACATTTTTTTATAATAATTGGTGGCATCTGTAGCAATGGATATGTTGTCATGAAGCCAAATTCCCTCCTTGGTTTGTATATTATGAATTGTGTTGCATTTCCTTCTATACTTGATATATGCATTGTAAAATTTAGTATTTCTGTCCCCATCAGTAAAGATATTCACAGTTGCCTTCTGTTTCAGATATTATTCCTGAAATTCAAGGGCACTGAGCAGTTTATTTTGTGCCTTGAGTAGTTCCTCCTCCCTTGCAGATCCTTATTGGACCTCCTGTTCAAGTTTTGTGACATTTCTTTCAGCATCTGTCACCATAGTGAATACATTTCCAAAGACTTCCTAGCTCCATTTCATTAAGGCCTTTCCTATTTTCATTTGGAGTAAGCTCAATTTCACCAAGGGGGCAGGGTGAGAGATGGATGGCAAATTTTGAGCAAAAAGTTTAGGAAAAATATGATGGGAGGACCACTTGTTGAGATATCTGAATAAGGAGGGGGTATTGGGCAATTTAGAAGAGGTAATGCTAATTAGCATGCGCGTATGATCTGAACCAGCAAGGCTGAGGTGAGTAATAAAAGTGAGCAAAAATTGAGAGTGTCAGCAGTCTTTCACTAGAAATCTGTCTAGCCTTTCCCACTAATGACCCCTTTTTCAGGTAAATGCAGGGCCCTTAAAGCCCAAATAAAAGAGCTTAACATTGCTGATGTTATCACAGAAAGTGGACATTTTAGCAAAATTGGGGGGTCTGCCACCAGATTTTCTGCAGAGGAGGCAATACAGTTAAAATCCCCCCCAACCATGGAGAATCCATATGTTGACTAATCTAATGGAGACACTGACATAGTTCCTTTCTGTCCTCCTTAGTACAACCTGCATATACTAACAAAGCAAAACCTTTATGGCCATTAATATCAAAGGAAAAGTGAAAAAATTGTTGGTGATTAACCAAAATTTTCCAATCTATCTCTTTTCTGCAGTAAACCCAAATTTTATTATTGCTATTAGCAAAATGTGTAAAGTCATTGAATTTCTTAATGATTGTTTGGGGGTGCTTATACACCATTGGTTTAAGTATGACAATACACCATAGTTTACGCTTATGATTCAGATGCAATACTCTTTTAAGAGATAGGGGTGAGCCATACCCCTAATATTCCAACATAAGAGATTAATCATTATTAGGTGAGAGTTGAATGGAAGGATGATATCTTGATCTAGTTCTACCTCTATGATATTTAGAGGTGGAACCATTCTTAGTCCTAGTCTTTCCTTCAGTCTGCATGGAGCTTGTTCCTTGTTGAAGTTGTTTTACCTCAGTTATCTTTTTCTTCTTCTTCCTAGCTATCTGGACTTGCCAATCTTCTTCTAATGTGTGTTGTAGCTCAGCCACTGTGATGTCAACAATTGTTTTCCCAATCTCTATGTTAGGAACACTGTTTTGGACATTTTCTCCTATCTCTTCAATTGGACGAGAAGGTGGGGTAATAATAATAACTTCATTGACTTTTGTTCTCATAGTTTTCCCTGGGGATGTCTCAATACACTGTGAGTCAGATAATTCCCCCAATGGATCACCAGAGGGAATATCTTCAACATTCTGTGGGGATCTAACGTTATCAATGGAATTAACTCCATGCTACTTTACAGCTCTAGTATCTTTCAACTTACTAACTTCATCAGCATTAGCACCTTGTCCAGCTTCCCTTGTGCTCTTGTCAGTACATTTTCTTGAAGGTGGGTGAAGCCTATAGCATTTCTCCATGATATGACCAAACATTTTACAATGTTGGCAGTAGTATGGTCTTTGTTCAGCAACTATTTCCTGCCAATATCCTTCAGCCTCTGAACCAATCCAAATTCTCTTTATCTCTGGGAATGTTATATTTCTCTCAACTTAGATTCTTTCAAGTGTAGGCCTTGCCTTATTAAATGATGGAGCATCAACCTTTAAAGGTGTACCCAATGCTCGCCCAATATTAAAAAAGAGCATTGAGTTTGAAGAAAGGCAGAGGGAGTCCAGGTAGCTTGAACTACACAGGTACCATAGGAGGATCTTTAGTTGGATCAAAGTCTTTAGTCCATTTCTGTATTTTCATAGTAGTCCCAGCAATTACCACTGCTTGTTTAGCAAATAACTTAGCATAGTCTTCCTCCAATGACAGCTGGATAAGTAGATGTCTGCCATCTATCAAACCAAGCTTTCACTGTCCAATGAAGTTTAGTGAATCAAAAAAATTTCTAACAAGATCCATTTTGGGGTGGCCCAATTAAAATTTTCCCACTAGGGTGAATCTATATTCCTCATTTAATGAGACAATTTCATTAGCAAAAAAATATACAGCAGTTTCTCCTTCTTTGGATCCAAGGGGGTGGATGCAAAGGCAAGACCCCTTGGCCTTTCCAAGCTGTATCATGAAATTCCTGTGGGAATATGAGTTTTTTCTGGATCTTGAAGAGAGTCATTGGCCTTTCCAACAACCCCAGCATAGGTAGCTTTTGTCCACTGTGAACCAGTGTGGACATCAATAGGAGTAGTTAATGAGGTGAAAGCCTTAACAACATCCACCATCAAGAAACCCTGACCTTCCCAATTGGAAGAGAAGGAGTGTACTCAAACCTCTGATCTCCAGACAGTAGAAGAGAATGTAGATAAAAAATGAAAGTGGAAGCTCCAACTCAATGGAACAGTAACCAGACAACATAAAACACTAGTCTCTGTTGGGGCTAAGAAGAGAAACCACCAAAGTGTAAACCAAGGAGGGTAGAAGGAACTACTCACCACTGTATCAGCACTCACAGTCCACAACTAGCTGATGTAGAGCTTCATCTCCATAGAAACCCTAGCAGAGCTCC
>NW_018240627.1:87426-92052 GCF_001263595.1 Phalaenopsis equestris | reverse complement strand
ATATATATATAATTTTTAAAAAGTAACATTTTAATTTTTAAAAATACAAGACCAAACTGATGTCATATCTGCAATAGTTTAAATTATCAAGCACAGCACCACCAGCAATATATCTACCTCGAAGGATAGACACACTACTTGTTGATGGTGCTCGATTAAATAAAGTAACGAATTTATGACATCTATTTTAGTCTGCAAAAATCCATTTATATTGACCAACAAATTCCCCTATCTAATACAAGTAATTAGACAAGGTTTATATTACATGGGTTCTTAAAGCTCCCTTTAGAGGCAAGCCCGTATAGTCAATGACATCTTAAATGACCGAAGTCACATAAAAAAAACTCTCAATTTGGATCAGAAAATATTGTCCCCAAGAAATTCAAAGGATAAGACTTTTCAAAAATCGAAAAAAGTGATGTGAAAGGGAAAGGTTGAAATTTGGAACATTTTATTTTGGAATCCAAAGAATTAAGAGCTAGGGGATGTCATAGATGCAAAGGAGAACTTCGTTTACTTTTCAAACTATCCTAGGGTTTTGCTTCAATTTTGGTGAGAAAATTATTGAATGTTTCTTCTTGTCTAGTTTATTAGTTAAGGCTTATGTTTGTGTGAGACGATCACACAAATAGCCTAAAAGATGTGAGGATTTAGGTCGTGACGAATGACAACCTCAGAATTCTCAAATGAGTTAGGGCTTAAATTACACAATAAGGTTGTGCAAAGGCCTAAGTGAGAATTTATGTCAGGCTAGGCAAACCAGCTCAAAATCTTATGGCTTCTTATGTTGTTTAATTATAAAGAAAGATGAACTGTTGTAGATCCTCATACTGTTGTAAACTGCTCTTGTAGAAGGCTGCTCATAAAGTTAGCTCCAGGCTCCTCGACGGATTATCTGTCCTAAAGTTTAAGGTTTAAGGGTTTAAATGAAAATTTTAAGTTCAATATGGGGGGTTAAAGTTGATTAAAGTGACACCGGTTAGGATCTCATGGTTCCCTTATTCCGGTATCACTATTTTATTTTGAATTTATTTAGCTTAAACGAGTTGTTAAACCTATTTAAACTGTGGAGATCTCGTTAGCAACTGTGGGTTACCTCATCCAAGGGAGTCCCGTAAATTCAAATGGACGTATTATGAAAATGTTGTTTTTGTTTTGGTTTTGAAAATCTTGTTTAATTTTGAAAAGAGAATTGATTGATTTTTTTTTTTGCAAGTTTGTTTAATTTTGCAGGTGAAGTAAGGTTTACAACCAAGCATGTATAACATTTGAAGCAAGAGTAAGTTGTAGTAAGTAAAATGATAGTAATTAAATAACACTATAAAAGTGTAGCTGTCATCCCCTCTGCTGAAAGATTAGAACTTGCAACAGGTATATAATTTTGTAGGAAATTTAAACAAATTGCAAGGGTAGATGAAGGTGTAGCTATCAAACCCTAAGTCATAACTTGGTGTGTACCTAAAGGTTTTAATGATTTTATGAACAATATATAATAAGTTCAATTATCCTTCAAAACATTTAAAATGTCATAAAAGCATCTGGGGAACAATCGCTAACAACTTTTAAATTTCTTTTTGAAGTGTTTCAAATCTGTTTCAACTTATTATATTGTTCAATTGATCATCCCAAGTTTTAAATTAAAATTCAATGGGTAAATACACATTATGCTAAGTGAACCTAATTTTTTAATTATCTTGAGAGTGGGATACTCAATTAATCAGTTGATTTTTTGCTTAAGAGTGATGCAGGTGGATGCCCCTAAGGCAAGCTTAAGTTATTAAAGATTTCATCCCCACCGTTGAAGTTAGGCTTGTATTGGTTTAGAGGTGTTAAGTATCAATCATATTTTATTATCTAAACCTTGTTAGACATGTTTAAATATCAAGCCTAGGTGACTACCAAGCACTTAACACTTTTCAGTGGGTAAACTTGCAATTACCAAAAATTTTAATTTAAGTGAGATATATTCTTATTAAAAGATCATATCATCACCAATTTTGGGCTTCAAATTAATGAAATATCATCTGCCTAACTAAAGCCTATCACTTTAGAATCATCCAATTTAATTGACTTCCAAGTCATAATAATTTATGAAATTACAATTTTACTCTTGTCAAGAAAAGGTGGCAAATTGGTTTCTACCTTTTTAGCCCATTATGTTTCAAACATCCCACAAATTTCATTATGATCAAAATTACCCATTTTTCCCTTTGGTTAATCATAAATTTTGATTAAGGCACCAAAATCTAAAATTATCACTTTGTCCATTGGGGTTCCCCACTTCATACTTATCAAATATAATTCAAATGGCTTTGGAATATTTTAGAGTATCCCACTCATGGTTCAATTAAGATATCAAAGGACAAAATATGATTTTTTAAATTAATTTAATTTAAAGAATTATTTTAACTTAGAAAATAATATTTTCATTTTTAATTTATATAATTAATTAAAGTAAAATTTTTTTGTCAAGGAAAAATTATTAGTGGTTCACCTAGGTCACAAGATCACTTGGACAAAATTTTACGTTTTTTTTAAATTATATATATATATACATATACATATATATATATATATATATAATTATTATTTGATTTTAGTGATTTAATTAAATAGAAAATATATTTTAAATACAAAAATTACTTTTTTAATATTTCTAAATCTCCCTAAGTCCAGAGAACTCAGGGAAACAAACTTTTCATTATTTTAGTTTTTAATTTATTTATTATAATTATTTTAATGGAAAAATTAGAGGAAACACATTTTTTGCCTTTAAAAATTTATATTTAACTTAGAAAAGTTAGGAAAAATATTCTCAAGTGATCAATAAAAAATTAAGAACATTTTAAATCTTTTTTTTATTTTCAAAAATTTTAATTATTTTTAATTCAAAAATATGCTTAAAATAAAGTATTTATTTAAAAATAGTATTTATTTTTCTTAAGTGCCCCTGATCACAAGGAACTCAGAAAAATCACTTTTTATAATTTGCCTAATTACATTTAATTTTTTAAAATTATTTTAAAGCCAAAGATGCCATTTTATATAAAAAATCAACATTAGTGGTAAAAATTAATCAAATAAATTTTAAATTTTAAAAGTGAATTAAAATAATCATTATCTACAGTGTGGAATGATTTTTGTCAACTTTTGGAGTATATTAAATTAACTTAATTTCTTATGAATTCTTAGGGTTTATTAATTACAATAATTTATTTAAGTATTAAAGCTTAATTTACTTTTTTCCAGAAGTCCTCTAACCTTAAGGAACCTACCAAAACAAATCACATAATCTTTTGATTTATTTTTTAATTTATGTATTTATTCTAAGCAAAATAATCATCTAAACTTGAAAATTAGGGTTACATGTATAGAGGTTTTCTCTGACTTTGGAAAAATCACTAAATACCTATACTATCTTGAGGAACATGCCCCTAAAACCTTAAGCCATGATGATCATCATTCTCTTAAATAAAATTAACACATTGCAGAGGCTATTTAATTAATTAAAAATCAGAGACACAACAATTAATTGTTATTTTTATTCAACATAATCTCCTCTATTCACTGAGCAACAAGGTTTTTTTTTTTAATTTTTAAGAATTTTCTACACAAAGTTAGCATTTTTGAAGTTAGCTGAATTAAATAAATCAAAAATCTTGAATTTTCCTACTTAAATGCATGACAACCACATCAACAAATGATGAATCCATACTCCGTGTGTCATGCTCCTATTGGACACTGCAATCCACGTAGTTGCCTCGTCACCCAGCTGTATTGTTCCGTCCGCTCTATGGACTCTATTTGGACCATTCATCCAATACACGCACGATTGGACAGTTGTAGGTCATCATCCCTGATTAGACTAACCCAAGAACCATTCAACTTATAGACCTAAAATCTGACTCGATACTTAATAAAATTAAGTTTGGTTTGTTCCTACACCTTCATCCACTGAAGACAAACACATCTATACGATTACAATACTATGAAATACAAATTCCTTTAACATATTGGTGCAACTGAGATCAAAGGTAGGGTTAGTGAGCTATGCCTTTGTCTGAGTGGGCTTGTGAAAGCTTTGGTGGAGTATGACAAACGTCTTATATGTGTTCTTTTCCTTTGGTGGATGGACCATGTATGAGTTTGACCAACAGGTGGTGTGACTTTGGTCTAGGAGTGGGTTGGAGGGCTCAAAAGAGAGGGATTTTGTTGTGGATCCTCCTAGTTTGGTCGGAGGAAGCTTTTTGAAGGTTTAATTTGAAGCTTTGTGGAGTTTTGGGAAATGACCAGAATCTGCTTTGGTTTTGAGCTCAGAAATTTAGCTCAAACATTGAGGGGAATGGCTGGAAGAAGGTTGGAATTGGCTTAGGAGGTCTTGAGGAGCTCTAGAAAAATTTTGAAAGAGTTTCCACAAAGAATTGGATGGTCTCTTCTTTTGGTCGTGGGAGGTGGAGTTTAAATATAGGGGGAAAGAGAGGCCACCATGTGTTCTCGTTTGTTTTTCTCTCTTTTATTTTAGAAGGAGTCGCCAGCTTGTCGATTGTCGTATACTTCCCTTATTCAAATAAATCTGCCTCTCGAATCAAATCAATGATTCAAAGAGGAGAGGAATCGAATAAAAAT
>NW_018240627.1:84917-85789 GCF_001263595.1 Phalaenopsis equestris | reverse complement strand
CTCCTAGGTCTCTAAAAGTACATAGGAAAATAAAAGACTCAATCCTGCATGAAAACAAGTGTCAGCGGGAAAGCTCACAGGCAAATAGTGTATCATGAGTTATGCCTTAAAAGTGGGGGAGCTAATAGCACCTGCAAGCAAAAATGTCAGAAATCATTACTTGTTCCCCCTATAGCGGTACCTGTGTGTGTGCAAATAAATGGCATGACTCCTTGCAGAAGAACACCCTAACATACTACCACACATATGCAGCATGCAGTCACATCACAAGCACAATGCAGAAGAAAGATACCTGACTAGGGCAACCAATCCATCAAAGAACAATATTCAGGCATCAAAAAGACTACCTAACACCCTAAATCCTAGCCTAGCACACCATCTAAAGAAAAGTGCGTCAACGTAGTATCTAAGTGTGGGGTAGGTCTGAGTATAGTATGACTTTGACAGAGTCGGCATACCGGCCCCATCCTAAAGATCCGAAGGATCTAAAGGGTGTCACAAAGAGTTATGACACGAGTTAGATCTATTAGATCTTTAGCACAGTTATACTCGTGTCAATGCCGATGACTTAACTCGCATTGCTCACCGGGATCAACCCGGCAAACAATGCTCGTTAAGGCATCGCGACCAACATGGGGTCACTCTCCTAACGAGCCTAGTTCGATATCCATGCAAACATGCAAATACGAATGCGATCAGTCATGTGACAGAAGTGATGAGTATACCGTGAGGCAGTGACTCAGGAAAAGGTAGGCATGCCGTGGAGGCAGCGGCCCGAACAAATGGGTGTGTCGTGGCGATAGTGATCAAAAGGGATGGGCGTGCCGTGGAGGCAGTGGCCCGAAGAAAGGTGTACCGTAGCGGCAGTGACC
>NW_018240627.1:83426-83966 GCF_001263595.1 Phalaenopsis equestris | reverse complement strand
TCTAAGCTCGCCGATGTCCGATCCATGCTCCAATATGCCTCGTAAAACGTGCACAAGACAACAAAAAGATGGGGGATGCAATGAGGGCAAGAGGTATGCAAAGTATGAAAAATAAATACATTTGGCATATAAAAATATGACCAAAAAGTACCTTTGTGAGAAGGGTTGCTCAACGCCGGTGAAAGAGGAGAAGCCACGAGGATGCCGGAGGGAAGAAGTGCCGATGGAAGTCTTTCCCTCGAGGTGGAAGATCCTTGTACCTATTTGAACAGCAAGAACGCTCGCTGTCCGGCGACTTTGAAATGCTCCGGCGAAGTATCCGGTCTCCGGGAAAGTAGGTCCGCAAGGTGGAGGAGTTAGCTCGCCGGCGGTGCGCACCGGGATCGAAGAAAATGCGGAGAGCCCCAAAACTTGAAGCACTCCTCGCTGATTTTGCTCCGGCATAGATATGACGCTGACGAGGCAAAAAGGTCGGCGAGGAGGAGGTTCGGAGAACGGCAAGATCTCGATACGTCGGGGTTGGAGGAGGGGACAGCAGAT